>NW_020173037.1:1216112-1357609 GCF_003031525.2 Neophocaena asiaeorientalis asiaeorientalis | reverse complement strand
CCGCCCGCGACGCCCGGACCCGCGAGACGGAACGCGACCACCTACCGGAGCCTGAAGCCGGAGCGCGCGGGTCCGCAGCCGAGGGAGGCGCCGCCAGCCCCGCTCCGCGCCTCGAGGGCAGGAGAGAGACGAGGCGAATGGTAGGAAGCCACTCCTTCAGAAGTACCCTTCTTCTCGGAAGTTTTCTCTTCTTCCCCAAGCAATAGCAAGAAAGCCATGGTGGAAACCATGAGTGTGTCCAGCCTGTGACTGAGCGCCAGCCGAAGTCAGTCAGTGTTTCCTCAGTGTTGGGACACATTTCCTTAAGGACGTGCACAGGGAACTTTTCGCCCCCCAGCACCGCTCACCAAACGGTGCCTGTAATGAAGTTTATTCTAGCCTCCCCCGAGTGTAATTCTAGAACACGTTTTTATAGGAAAATGTCCGGTAGCTCGTGCTGCCAGGTGTGAGGCCAGGCGGGGTGTTTTTTTGGGCAGGGGGCGGGGCGCCTGTGGGAGCATCGGCCCCGAAGGTCCACACGGCCCACGCGGAGAGGTCCGTCTGCTCGGAGCTCTGGCCACCGAGAGGGTCTCAGGGGGACAGACTGTCCGGGGGACGGTCACTGGTCCAGTACTCAGGGTCCCCACAGGGTCAGGCGGCCGTAATTAAAGTAGAAAGAGTACAGGATGCTGCGGTCGCGGGTCGGGAGTGGGAGTTTGCTGCGTGAGGAGCCTCACGTTTTCAAGATAAAAAGTTCTGGATCACAGACACGGGTTGCGTAACAATTTATTCCTGACACGGCTGCACTAACAGTGGTGAATTTTGATGTGTTTTCTACCACAGTTAAAATTTTTCTTAAAAGAGGCATTATTTATAATCTGACATGATGGTCAGAGTTCCACAGCAAAGCAAGTGAAAATTTAGGGTGATTATCCAGAAAATGCAGGTGCAAAATGTGTCTGTTCAAAGGACTGAATCAAAGGACAGGAAGGACCCTGGTTCACTTGCTCTGTTCACTTGCGTTTCAAGGGCTTACGGCCGCCTCCTGCCCGGACAGAAAGCAGTGTGTCTGTCAAGCAGTATTCAGGGATCGCATGCCTTCGACATGGGCCCAGTGGTGCTTTTTTTAACAGCAAGTCTTTTACGAGGATAGAGTTTTCCCCAAAGAATCTGCAGATATAACCATTACGTACCCCAGGTTGTCCGCACACACATACACACGCATGCATACATGCACAAACATGCGTTACATGCACTCACATTCACGCACATGCACACATGCGTCCACAGCTATACATGACAGACGCCTGGTTGCGAGTGTGGATGCTGCACGGTTGTCTTGCTGGACGTTCAGCCCGTACGCAGAGCGGCCCCTCGCCGCCCCCCAGCCCCGCCCAGGCCGCTGATGAACAGGCCCTGCCACACCAAGCCTGCAACGTAGAGAGACAGGCAGTCCGTCCTTTGGTCTGTGAGGTGCCGTCCATGAGCCCGGACAAGCCAGACCCGGCCAGGGACCCGAGTACAGCGGGCCCCAGGAGCTACGCGTGCAGACAGATGAAGACAGGGTCCGGGGCCAGAGGAACGAGAAAAGGTCCGGCCGGAGCAGCGACACGGGAGGCTGCCCTGGAGGGAGAGGAGCGCAGTGCCCACAGCCAGGGGTGGAGGCCACGGACCAGCCCACGTGGGGCCGCACAGCGTCTGAGCTGCTCTGTGTGCCGCATCCACTCTTGACACAGACGACGCTCCGAACGTCTTTGTCACCTGATGGTTACACCTCCCGTTACAGAGAGGCGGGGACTAGCGATCACCTGCCCAGGGGCACCCAGCCGGCAAGCCGCTTCTTAGGGAGCACGTGTAGGGCCTCCTGAACCCCCTTGCTGTCCCGGCCAAGGTGTGTCTCCGCCTCCGAGGCCAGCTGTTTCCTGTCTTCTAACTGCGTTTTCCAACCTTCTCTTGGAGAAGGTTGGCTGTGATTTCCTCCCTCGCTGCCTTCTGCCTGTGACGCGATCAGGACGCAGACTCCCAGGCGTCCGTGCAGAGGGACCGGCTCCTCCCGGCCTGGTCTCCATCCAGACAGCACCTGTGTTCCAGCACCTCAGCACCAGCAGGAAACAGAGCGAGGGTGCAGGGCGCACAGGCCACACGCAGGCCCGACCTCTGGGGGGGGGGGGGGGGGTGCTCTGTGAGGTGGTGCTGGAGCATCAGACGCCCCTGTCGAGGCAGGAAAGGAAAGGGCGGCAGCGGGCGCTCTGACGGCGCGGGAGACGGTAGAGGCGAGGGGAGGACGCATGTGTATTGTTCGTCTCCCTCCCAGGCAAGGTCAGTGGCCCGTTGGAATCCCCGGGGGCAGCTCCTCCCGGAGGCAGGCCCTTCCTGGTCCCCAGCAGAAGGGCCTCCCAGCCCCTCGGCCTCAGCAGCGCCTGTCGGCACGTGCCACTCCTGTGTTGTCTTCTCCTACTTCAGTTTTCTTTTGTAAGTGTTCTTATGTAGATGTATAATCTATACAGATTATTAACTTGGTATAAAAACAGATACAATTAGTACTGAACAGCGGCGTCAGGAGGACCCAGCACAGCCTCCCGGGGTGCGCATCCTCACAGGCCCAGAGGAGGGGTGGGATTAACAGCCTCAGGACCCCTCTTTCTCCACTGCAGGGTTCTGCATTCAGAGTGAGAACAAAGAAAAGTACAGTCCCTGCATCTTCTTTACTGTTCCTTTCATCTGACTGATATTTATTATGGTGGAAGAAAATGGTGTAAAACACGCATGGGTGCCATTCAAGGGGTGAAGAGGTCTCGCAGTCATGGGCCTGTGGTTAGTGCTGGGTGCAGAGGACTCGAGGCCCTCCCTCCCTTCACCCTCCGGAGCCTAAGCTTCCACTCCCGGCCCACCTCCTCTCTCACTCTGGTCCCCCTCCTCTGACCTGGGTGAGCTTCCCCACACCTCGCCTCACGACTAAGTCAGGCTTGCGTTTCCTACCAGCACATCCTCGTGCAAAGCCTGAGCTCGTGCCCAGTGGGGCAGCGACCAGAGCCACATCCCGGACTCCGAGCTGCCTTTCTGTCGCTGCATTTCTCTTTGCCCACGAGACCCAGACAAGAGGAATGGAATTGTGCCACTGAATCTTGCCGAGACCCTGCTGGTGGCTTCGGTGGTACTTAGAATCGGGTGGGGACCCCGTCCTTGGCGTTGCCACTGCCCCTCCTGCTGCCCCTGAAGCTTCCCCATCACAGAGCTGGCTTTGTTCTGCAGTTACGTCTCGGTTGAGGTCTTCCCTTCCCGGAAAAGACTTCCTGGACGAGTTTGTCGCTTTCCTTTTTTCCTGATATTGTAAAATTCTCTGCATCACGTTCATCAGTGTCATGTTTTTATCTTTCCATTTGCTTATTTCACGTTCCCGGTCCCTCTTGGACCCCCTGGGAGGTCAGGTTCATGAAAATAGTAAGCAGTCTGCCCTATTCAGCCTCATGGCCTGGAAAACATCAGGTAAGATTTTGGAAATATAAAAATGCAAAAACATAGGAATAAGTGAGTGCTTGCCTTGCAACTCTTCCAGTCTTTATCAAAGGCACCTGAATAATGTTACACCTCACTTTACAAAAAGAGAGCTTCCCTTCCCATTCCTTTCTGTGTGCCACCTAAGTATTCACACACTGAGCTTCAAAGAAGGCCTTACTTTCCCCTAAAAAAGATGTAAAATCCAATTAAATTTGCACTGATTGCAAGGTACCTCTGGATGAATCATTGCTCTATGGTGAACTGGGCTGTGAATCTTGAGATTAATAATAGCTGACAGAAATGGTACCAGATCATCTTTCCAATTCTCTCTCCTTCCCAACTTTTGAAATAATAATAAGAAATAACTCAAGAAGCAAGTATACTTTGTAAAGAAGCTGTTAATTGAAAAGTAAATGAAGCAATGCCATGTACCCCACCACCAACAGGAACAGAAATACAAAAAAGAGGAAAAAATGCTGAAAGAAGGCAACATGACAAGTTCCATTAGTCAGAAACGAGGACAAAATTTTTTCAAATTATGTATCAACAAATTGAGGCTTTTCATGTGTAAATCTGTCTCTGAGGTATTGCAGACACACAGTGATACCGTTTTAAACAGGATAACCCTAACCTCAGCACCACACTGAAGGAAAGTGCCCCCTTCCTGGGACTGCCTGTGATTTAGGGCACGGAGAACGTTTCTCTTAGTCACTGGTGAGCTCCCTCAGGTGGCCTGGGAATGCCAGACACACTCAGGCCAGCTTCACAGATTTCTTATGGTGAAAATGGTAACAAGGAAAAACACCCTCAGGAGTTGTGGAGACTGTACACCAACGCAACTACCCATCACAGCTCCAGTGATCTGGAAGGCAAAGGCGGTTGTGTAATTCCTGGTGATTAACTAAAATCTTAACCCTGGGAGATTTAATTTAATGGGTTTGTATCATAAAGTCAACATCAGAAAGCACGCTAAGCTAATTAAGTCAGGGATTCTCAGGATGAAATTCCAGGAAACGTCAGAAATCCTTTCATCCAACGCTGTCATAAATAAAGAACTAAAATAATCTCAACAGCTGAGGAGATTATGAATGAAGACATTCTAAATTTTATGCTTGTAGTTATATTTGGGAAGAATCTTCTTTAATTCTTATTCCACCAAAGATGTCTTTAAATGCACAGTCTTTAGCCATTAGCCCCCTCAAAACCATATTGGAAGAGACAGGGTACGGGGAGATACTGGCTGGGATGGGTCTTCCCAGGATGCACCCTCTGGACCGTCTCACCCAGAAGGTGCCCGTGATGCCTTCCTGATGTGCTCATGTGTTCGTCCCATGTGCTCTTTTCCAGTCTCCCTCTGCATTCTTCTGTTTCAGTGACTGTGGATTCTACCACAAATAAAAGTATGTCTAATTTTGTTCCACCCTGCGTATCCCAAACCAAATCACCCATAAAGCTCTTTTATGACCTAATATATATTGACATATGTGAAACTAACGTCTTCAGAATACATCCTGGGACACTTTCATCAATAAAATATATTATTGTAGGTGTAATTTTTTCTGAAACCTCTTAAATTATTTTGAATAGAATCACCAAGTGTTAACAGCTGAAAATTATCTAGTTTAAGCTCTTTTACAGTTGGTGAAGGGAGCCACAGGGCCACACCACTAGGAAGTCGCTGACCTGGCCTGCGAGGGCTGTGCTCTCCAATTCCAGGCTGAGGCTCTCCTACTGGCACCAAAATAAAAAATAAAAAATCCCTTATGACTCATCCTGAGAAATGGCTGAAAGAGCAAGACATCTGAAATCAAAAGGCCTGAGGCTAATTTTACTACTTTTTAACCAGACTTCCTTGGGAATATAGATTCCCCTTCTAGAAAAAAAGCTGTTTTAATTTATCTGCCTATCTCATAGAATTGTTGAGAGGTCAAATAAGCTAACAATATAGAAAAGAACTCTACGCACATGGAGATCTAAGCTCACTAATTAACATTGTTCTGGTGGCTGTCTTACTTTCTTGACCTCCGTTTGGAGATCTACGGTGATCTTGGTAATTTGTATTATCAGGGTTTAGTTTTTATGCTTTGCTAATGGAGTTTGGCCAGTGCTTCTAGACAGGAACAAAAAGAGAACTGGATGATTTAAAATTTTGGAAGCTATATTCATTCACTTTGGAAAACAGCATACTTCCCAGTATAACAATATAAAAACTTGAACTAACGGATGATCTTAATGTGTTCAAAGAGGAAGCAGCCTCACAGTCTAGCAACGGGAAAATTGGGATTTCTAGTGAAGTGTTCTAGAAACACTTCCCGTGGGTGTTCTCTCTCCCCTAAGACGGTCATGTGCTTAACACCAAGAACCCTCTCTTACTTCATCTGAATTAAAACACAGAACCTAATGCAATGGCTAGAGTAATTGTAGAAATATTGTTTCTTTGAAATGAAATGTTATATATGTTACCAAACAGAATCGGAGTTATCATTGTTATCATTTTCTCCTCCAAACATTCCTTTCTCAACCTCTGCATCTCTCATTTGATTCTGACGTCCCAAGTCCAATCAATTTGACCTAGATACTGAAATATATTGAATGAATACTAAATACATTCAAAGAATATTCTTTTCTTCCAGCATATACTTCTTTTTACACATCTTTAAGACTTGCTTGAATTATTCTTAATTTTTAGAGCACTTTGGTGCATATTTTATGAAAACTGGAACTCACCAAACTGGAGCAGTGAATTTCATCTCATCTGAAACACAGACAGACTCTATCTTGGAGGGCGTCTCCCACGCTTGCACAGTGAGTCTGGTCCTCCACGACCTCTGCACCTTCAAGTCAGCTTTGCTTAGACATGGGTCACTCCCTCACCACAGTTGCGAACGAGGAGAAAAGGGGTCTCCAGCATTGAGAAAACCGCTGTTGACCGGGCTCAGTAGCTATAGGATCTAGGACAGCAAAAGGATGCTTCTCTAGAGCACGGTGGTTAGAATTGCATAAGTTATACCTTTCTCCATAAAAGAAAAATGAAAAATATTTGACTATAGTTTGGATTCGGGTAGTAAATGCCTATTTCTCTAATGAAATAGACACTTTATTATTGATTATCTTGGAAACTCCAGAACAGAAACAATCACCTAACGGAAGTACATGTGTCCTGAGAAGCAAGTCACTGCTCAGATCAGACAAGGCCACTAAGGGCCAGATGTTGAAGAAACATAATGCAGTGCAACAGGACATGCATGCACTAGAGAAAGAATGCGGTATGTTTCAGTGCATGTCTGTTTGCAGCACCACCTGCGGGCCATAAATAGTTACTGAAACTGTTTCTTGGAGCTGACAATTGCCTGGTGACATCCTTGTAGAGCCTCTTACTCACCACATAAGCAGAGAAATATTTTTGAGAAAGTGAGGTACAGACATATGACTGAAGTTTCAAATCACTGAAACCCTTTCATAGTCAGATGTCAACCTGCCTAGAACTTGCATTCTACAACCAACCCCTGCTCATCATCCCAAGATTGGTCTAAATGTTCCTTTTAATCAGGGTGCATCGTGCAATTTGATTAACATAAATAATAAGAGCAAGAGATGTTCTTGTCAGGATTCAGTAGTACACCAGGATGAAAAAACACAAGTAGTCCTTCATTCCATCATCAAAAAGCAGCCTGTATTGGCTGAGGAGGGAAGACACAGCTTTTCATGTTCTGTAAATCGGAACTTACACAACTGTGTCATTATTGTTTTGATAAATGCAGTTGTCTCTCTTCTTTAACATGCCCCAACACCAAGTGCCATACGTCACAAATGGAGTTTGAAAAATCAGGTGAACTAAAATAAACTTGCTACGAAGAATTTTCCTAAATTTTACAATTCTCCATGAAGTGATTTACGAACCCTGTGGTGAAATATAGCCAAGGTTCATTGTATTAATGTCTCTCTCTGAGTTCTTACAAATTCATAATTAATCAAAAGGAGGAAATTTAAAAAGTGGATTAAGCCTCCTAAAAAATTAGTTCAACCACCTCATTAAAAAAAATAATCAGAACAGAAGACTTTAATTGAATTAAACAGTGGCTGCACAAACCACCAAGGTATTAGTTACCTTGGATCTCGATATGCCGTCACCTACTTTTTCTCTCATCCTGTCTCTAATCCATCTTACACACTATTCTTAAATTTTCCAAAGCTCAGAAATGTTCACGCTCATCCAATTCCTCCAGACTTTACCAAGGCCCCTTTACTGGCATTCAAGCCCCTCAAGTTTAGATGCAGCCTGGTTTTACTCTTCCCCCTGGATACTGGCTTTTCCTTGAGTAAACACCAAACCAATGGAATGCTCCATTATATCCCCAGATGTATCCTGAATGGCCTTGCCTTCCAGTTTTCTAGAACCTGGAGCATAGTACACAAGTAAGTGTGACCGAACGCAGGGAAACCCGTGCTCTCCCAGCCGCCTAAAGTTTAAGCATCACCTTCACCATGAAGCTGCGTCTGATACCCCCCAACCTTACATGATCTCCTCTGAATGAGAAGACACCTTCTGCTCACGGTAACCTGGGAACTTTATTATAAGTCCTTCCGAGACAAGGATCATATCAGATTTGTTTTATGTCCTTTTAGTACCTTTCCATTTCAGATACTTGTGAAAATTCAGCGACTAAAAGATGAACTCAAAGTCAGGGACTGAGTCACCTTGCTGCAGGAAAGGATTTTGGGGTGTGTTTTTACGATAACCTCTCAAGTCACAGCAAGCAAAGGTGAAAGAGTTAAAGAATCTGTTGTGTTCGTGGGATTCTCCAGATAATCAGAAGACATACATATTTGTTATGAGGAATCAGCTCGCATATTATGGAGGCTGAGAACTCCAAAGATCTGTCATCTGCAAACTGGAGACCCAGGAAGGCCAATGACACAATTCGGTCTGAGTCCAAAGTCTCGTGAACCAGGGACCCAGTGGTGAAATAAATTCCCAGTCCAAGGGCAGAGGAGATGAGTGGGATGTCCCAGCTTGGCAACTTCTCCCTCCCTCTGCCTTTTGTTCCATTCAGGAGGGTAATTATTTGCTGTCCTGTAGGATAAGGACAGGACGAACCGTGAGGCGGAGAGCACACCCTCACTCCTGTACCTGCACAGACAGGTACCCACACCTCCAGGGGACAGAGACAGAGGTGCTGGAAAGACAGGTTATTTTCATCATCATTATCTTGAACTATAAATGTCAATCCTGAGACATACATGCTCATGACAGCTTCGTATTTTTAAAAACTTTCTGTGAAATGCCACCCTATTAATGAACTCTGCTTCGTGGAATTTTTGTTGCTTTAATCTCACTTTCAGTGATGATTACCTCTCAATTCTCACTACAAATCAAAGAGATATTTCAGAGAAGGGGCTGAACGCTGAAGACCCAGCACTGTCACAGTAAAGGTAGAGCGAAAAAGGATAAGCTTACATTTACCGAACTTAAAAAAAAAAACTTGCCCAAATTAACCCATTAGAATGTAAACACAGTCTACACATTATACTAAACTAACAAAAATTGAAAACAAAAAAAAAATGATGAACAGTGAAGATTTTATCAGATGAAAAACTTTCATCACCATATACGCTCTGAACAAATTTGTGTCCCAAAGTAGAAAGCAAAAAAAGTCAGGAAACTGCATGTGCTCATTTCTACAAAAGTAGATTCTGGAATAGATTAAAACACGGTAGCAGGATGGACGGGAAACTCCCCGAGAACAGGGCCTCTGCACTTTGGTAGAAATAGAGAATAATTGTTAAAGGCACAGAATCCAAAGCCAGACGCATTGCTTGAAGCCCTGCTAGGTCACTATATCGATGGGACTTTTGCCAAAGCCAAGGAACCTTTCTGTGGTCAGTTTACTCATCTGCGAAATACAAATCAGAACAGGTCCAGCTTTGCGAGGTTATTATAAGAACTCTGATCTGCCCAAGCACTTAGAGCAACGCTTGCGAGTACTGAGCGTTAAGGAAGCCTTGGCTTTTATTATTATTCACGGAATCGTCTAGCATCATGCCCTCCAAATAAACAGAGCGCAAAAATACTTGTTGACGTTGTTTATAGAAAGATTGAAAAAATATTGTTGGCAAATTAATGATATGACGCTAAATTTACACAAAATATAATACAGCTGTTAGCACTGCAACAGAGTCCTAAAAACGTGTTGAGCATTAATTATGTGCAGGGCATACATAAAGCAGTACATACAAATATGACTATAAAATCAAGAAAATGATTTCACAAGTCATCATACCCTTTGTTTATCACAAATTAACTACCGCTGGAAAAATGTGAAATAAAACTAAATCATTTTCAGAGGCAAAAACCATGTTTTATCAAAAAGAACTGGAACAAGCAATCAGCTGTTTTAAACAATAAAAACAATAATGGTAAGTAATGCATCTAAACTACTGACTATATGTCAAGTGTAAACCTACAATTTACAATAACTCTATGCACTAAGACCCACAAAAAACGAGGGCATTAAAGAAGCAACTTGACCAAAGATTCAAACCCAAATACTCAGACTCCAAAGTCTATTTTTTCCCCACCATTTTCCTAATAGAGGTCAGAAAAATAGAGAGAACCCTGGAAACTTGAATAAGTAAAAATTCAATCAGAAATAGAAACCAAACATATTTTGGCATGAATATTACATGCTGAAGATACTGGCAAAAAAAAAAAAAAAAACACGGTCAGGAATGCACCAACATTTAGGTGAGTAGATGGGGAGAAATGAGATAAAACGACATAAAAAGTTGAAAGAACAACCAACACACTGACGACTTCAATAGTCACGCAAACTAATAAAGGGTAAATAAAAGATGAATGATCTCAGGACAAAGTTAGAAAAAAAAACTCCGTGAATTAGTGAAAATAACACGTAGGGAAAAAAGATAAAAGGAGAGGAAATAAACTAAAACTTTGTAATACAATTCTTGGTTTTAAATATCTTCGAGATTACAAAAACCAGAATGGTGCCTATTTGTTTTGTTTTCATTAAAAATTCTGTTATCTGAAAATTCAGTTCTTCTGGTGGAGGGAGGAAGCATTGACTAAGATTCATGACAAAATCCACCTCAAGGAAATACAAGTCAAGTGTCTGTCATATTTACTTATAGAAATTTGAAATCTAGGTAACCAATCAGAGCAAGATGTTTTTGGGAAGGGAACAAACTGATTGCACAGCAAGTTACGTTGGCAGATATATTCAGGCCTCCATCACTATGTACATACGTATTCATACACACTCAGCTTCACTATATACAAACACATATTCAGCTGCTCATGAAGAAAGGAGTAGGAAAAGGGCCCTTGGATTCACCACCACCACCATCATCACTGTCACCTATCAAAGGTCTTGCTCTCTGTGACCAGACGTGTTACACTCTGCAGTGCAAAACGGCACTCTCAGAGCTGTGAGCAGCCTGTCACCATTCACTCAACACACATCCATCCAGGCAAATAATGCCGAGGATAGTTAACTCACGGCACTTTAGTCCATTAGGCAGAGTGGCCGAAGTCGGTGCTCTTTACCTGAGACAGGTATTCTCAGCTCAGGTCTCTCGTTTACCAGGATGACAGTGAAAAACACACACCTTCAACAAGAACAGGTGTGTGGCCCTGAACTTCATTTCACAAAAATAGTGCCAGCTTAGCGTTTCCTGTTCTAACTGAAAACAAAGGTCAGAAATTCCATGCCCTCGCCTGCTCTGTATGCCATTAATAATTTCAGGTTGCCTCTCTGAATACTCTACAAATAAACTCTAATTTACATGAAATGCTGGGCAATACTTCACGCACCAGAGATGACTACCAATTACAGAAGAAAAGCCACAGACACAGCTTCAAAGTTACACTGAGCATAATTCCACCTATTGTGTAGATTCATGAGATAATCTTTAAAACGTCATTGCATCAAGGACATCACTAATGAACACTGATTGTCATTGAGCTGGATACATATAAAATTCTGGTCAAAAAGGGAAAAGAAACTAGGAATATAATAAAAATGAAAAAAACAGCAACCTAATTTGTTTTTCTCAACAAACATGACTGTGCATCTTCCCTGTGCAGGGATGGAAGATTGCAAAGGTGAGTAGAACACACTTGGACCAGAGGTTTGCAACCTTGTGAGAAAGAAGGAAGGGGTAAAGCTACTGTCACTAAGTGGATTAGTCTGGGTTCTCCAGAGAACAGAACCTACAGATGGTGTGTGTGTGTGTGTGTGTGTGTACACAGAGAGACAGAGAGAGAGATTTATCTTAAGGAATTGGATCACGTGACTGTGGAAGCTGGCAAGTCTCCAAACTGCAGGGTAGACCAGCAGGCCAGAGACCCAGGGAAGACATGATGATTCAGTTTTAGTCCACAGGCCAGGGAGGCCCGTCTTCTACTAAGACCTTCCACTGACCAGTCAGACACACCCACAGTAGGGAGGGCAATCTGCTTTCCTCAAAGTCTACTGACTTAAATGTCAATATCATCTAAAAAACGCCTTTGCAGAAACATCAAGAATAACGTTTGACCAATTACCTGGGTACTTTGGTCTCGACATACAAAATTAACAATCACACTGAGGTCCTGCTGTGCATAAGCCCTGTGATGTGTGGAATACGTATTCGATTTAATTTGTGTTACGCTGAAAATAAGTGAGGAATATTGAACAGATTTGACTCATACCATTTTCCCCATGCTGAGTTTTAGAAATAAATTTTAAAAATCAGACATTAGTGGGGAGGCAATGCAACATTCTTTCTAAATTGAAAAGACTTGCAAAGACATGTTTTGTCAGATCAGCTACGAAAAACAGAGGAGAAAATGAAGTCTCAGCAAGGTCCTATTTTTAACAGGTTTTAGCACTCACTGAAATAAACTGGGAGCTATTCATAGCACTGCTTCATGAATCTGAGCTCAAATAGTCAACCGAAAGTACAATAGAAAGACCAGTAGTTTACAGAAAAGGAAACCCAGGCCTGTACATACCAGACCTGAATCCTACCTGGCTTACAGAATTGCGAGGAGGAACGCCTGCCTGCAAGGTAAAGAAGCAAGATAAACGACGCCTAATTTTTCAGAAAATATAGTAAATACTAAAAAAGAAACCCAATTGCATTGAAATAGTAATATAAGTCCCTACAAACTATGACTCAAAAAAAAAAAGATAATAGAATTGTGAAATCATAGTATATGAATGAACACTGCAAGCCCAAACCGAAACAAAATCAGACCTGCCAAGATAAAAACGGGCAGTGTGCCAATGGCACTTTCAAACACTCATCTACAGTCTCCTATCTGGTTCCTGGGACAGTCTGCAGAGAGACATTCAAACAGCGTGTGCTGCGGGCACCTGCCTTGGGTCTCTTTGCTTCGGGAGGCAGAGATGGCCGAGGAAGGACCGACGGGTAAGGTGGAAGGGCTTCCTAATCGGGCGCTGGATGACTTCATCCATCTGTACTTTAGTCCCTGATCCACTCACCTACCTTTCCTACCGACCTGTTTAGCTTCAATCTCCCACAGCTGTGGGAGGTGCTGTGATGAACCTGCACCCTTGACCGCCGCCCTCTTCCGGCCTGAGCACCGGGGTTCAGGGAGCCCCGGGGGTGCCTCTGCCCGCCTGCCCAACGAGCCTGTCCTTGGAACCGCGCCCCCAGCTACGTGAGAGCCCTGGGACTCGTCCCCGTGCCCCTCACTCTTGTGGACCCACGCCCCATCCGGCTCACCTGCGGGTTATGGCTCAACGTCTGACCATGGAGGCCAGCTCCGCACATCCTCTAGTCAGACTCAGTCACCAGTGCCACCCCTACCCTGTCCCTGTCCCTCTGCACCTCAGACCCCACCAACACCTCCTCAGAGGCTCACGTCTGTTTCTGAGTGTCCCCTGGACTGGAGCCTGCTGACCAGAGCCTCAGGGAGGGGCGCGGAGGCAAGCGGAGCTGGGGTTGGTGTGCACCTGCCTGCCACCCTCCGACTCCCTCAAAGCCAACTACAAAGGATTTTTGTGAAACCAGCAGAGACTAGTCCTTCCTCCTAGAGCCTGATGGAAAATCCAAGGTGACCTTGGTCCTACTCAACTGTATTTGATCCCAGCAAGTCACTGGACCCTCCTGAGACTCTGCCTCACCCATCCAAGGAGACGACGGGCGTCCCAGGCTCAGGAGGGAAGTGTGAGCCACGCGACCCCAGCAAACGTCCTGGGAGGGTGACGACTCCGTGTAGCACACGAGTGTGATCAACGTGAGCCGTGATGGCTCTCTTCCAAGCCGATCGGGCGCACTAATCAGTCACCCACTGAAGTAACATCATTAGCACCGACATAGGTGTCCTTTATCCCAGGCTTTTCATTTACCAGGATAACAATTACAAACACAGACTCAAAAAAAAAAAAAAGTATTGAAAATTCTGTTTCAGGAAGACAGTGGGTCAGGAGGCAGGAATGACAAGCGGCCCCATCGCCGATTGGTGTTTCTGCCCTTGGAAAACACCAGCACGGTCCTTCTCACAACCACAGCTTTCCATCCAAGGGGCAGTCTGAGCCTGTGGAGGACCGTGGCATATGGACTTCTTACTGGGGGGAAGACTTTTCCTCGTACTGTCCGTCACGCTGGAAAGTCTTAAATACAGCACTTACTGTTGGTGGTATTGTAAACGGCTTTGCCCAGCGAACAACGGTGAATAGAAATTTCCTTCGAAAAGGAAACAGCCCTAAAGGGGGAGAAGAAGGCCAGCTGTGTTTCTGAAGTGGAGTCTGCAGAGAACAGGACCCAAGCAACCCCAGAGAGGTAAGCTTTAGCTAAGACGGTAGGTCAGCTACTTCTCCAGGTGTCCTATTCTTACCCAAGCCAGCAGCTAACATTCTGGAAACTGACAGTCCTGACGACACAGAAGAACAGTTTCCATGATGCTCTTTTAATAAAGTAGATTTTCCTTCTCCTCCTCCTAACACTGTCCTGTTAAGGCTCCGAGCCCCATCCAGGCCATGGATGCCTCCACATCTCCCTGTTCATGGGGGACTTTCCCCATTCTACCTGAGAATAGAAAGGCCAGCACCTCAGTGCATCCCACAGAGGGTGGGGGCACACCAGGGAAATACAGACCCAGAGAGCCACACCAGCCTTCAGCAACAGAACAGAGCTGGGATAGGGCCCCGCTCCCTGGAGCTCCATCCCTTCCATTCACGTCCGTGTAGCACATGTGAGCCTCTCTGCATCATGCCTCTGAGTGTGTCTGCATGTGCACTCCTCGAAATGACTCAGGGTGCCGTTCGCCCATCGCATCTGACGGCTGTCAAATGCTCTAGATATCAACATGTCCAATCCACTCAAAGATAAGGTAACTTGGATCATAGAAGTAAACTTTTTTTTCAAAATCTTATTTCTAACTAGTATCTAAGGTGTCATCAAATCTGTATTTTAATAGTCAAGTCTGCATTTTATTGTTATTGTCCTTAGAACATGCAATTTCCCCCCATTATCCATGTGGAATTCTGTAGAAACCGTACTTTGAATTTTGAACTTGGCCCTTTTCCTGGGCAGGGACAGGCAGTCTGATCCTCTGTCACGATGCTGGCAGCTCCCGGTCGGCCCCGTGATCAGGAGGGGAAACAACTCACTCTGCACCAGATAACCCTTCTGGTTTTCACTTTCAATACGGTATTCAATAAATTTCATGAGACAGTCAACGTCTGATTATAAAATAGGTCTCGCGTTAGATGATTTTGCCCAACCGTAGACTAACGTGTGTGTTCTGTGCACATTTAAGGTAGGTAAGGCTAACCAAGGTGCTCACTAGGTCAGGTTATTAAATGCCGTTTCAACTCAGGATATTTTCAACTTACCAAGGGTTCATCAGGATGTAACCCCATTGTAGGTCAAGGAAAATCTGTATATGCCGTTCTTTACGAATGGTGTCTTATAACAAATTCAAAACAACATAAGTTGAATTTTTCATTAGACAACACTTGTAAAGAATGTCATCATTAAAACGTTATGTGGGGCTTCCCTGGTGGCGCAGTGGTTGAGAGTCCGCCTGCCGATGCAGGGGACACGGGTTCGTGCCCCGGTCCGGGAAGATCCCACATGCCGCAGAGCGGCTGGGCCCGTGAGCCATGGCCGCTGAGCCTGCGCGTCCGGAGCCTGTGCTTCGCAACGGGAGAGGCCGCAACAGAGAGAGGCCCGCGTAGCGCAAAAAAAAAAAAAAAAAAAAAAAAATGAGTTTTCCAGGTCAGCTCACATGACTCCAGTTCAGTTCAAGGGTACCCAGTTTGGTTCTCTAACGCATAATATGAAGAAGACTGGACTGACTTTGAGTTCCAGCTCAGACACTTTATAGCTGCAAGGTTGTGGGTAATTTACTAAGATCATGGGCCCCAGTTTTCTTATCCCCAAAGTGAAGGGGTTAAACTAGAAATCCTTATCCACTTTAGTCTTAAAATACCCTTATGGAATTTAGTACTATATATGGGTCAGCATGTGTGCTCTGCACATCAGGAAAAGTTATGATCTGTATTTTAGAAACTAAGTGTAAATTTTAACACGCTTCCACACAAAATCAGGGCACAAATGTCCGTAGCAGCATTATTCATAATAGCCGAAAAGTAGACACAAACAAAATATCCATTAACTGCTAAATGGATAAACAAAATGTGAAATACCCATACAATGGAATATATTTGGCCGTCAAAAGCGATGAATTACTGATACATGCTACAATATGGATGAGCCTTGAAAATTTTATACTAAGTGAAAATGCCAGTTGCAAAAAAAAAAAAAAGCACATATTGTATGATTCTACTTATGTGAAATGCCAAGAACGAGCAAATCTGTAGAGACAGGAAGTATTTGGATTAGCAGTTGCTTAGGGCTGGGAGTTGGGGGAAGGATACCAGGTTTCTGTGTGGGGTGAGGAAATGTTCTAAGATCAGATGATGGTGATGGTTGTACAACCCTGTATATAATCTAAATTCAAAAACTTGCACACTTTAGGTGTGCACTAGGATATGTGAATTCTCTCTCAATAAAGCTGCTATAAAAATGTAGTGTGCTGATATCTCCACAGAAGAACAATCTGGAAGTGTGATGCCAGGAATGTACGGTATCACATATCCTCTAAAACCTTCACCTTCTGGCAGCAAGAATCAGGGGTTCCAGGTTAACAATTTCCTACTTCTCACTGACATTTAATAATAATAAACCACGGAAAGGACATTTCTTTCCTTTTTCTCTCCTTCCTCGCTCTCTACCACCGTGTTCCATCCCAGGTGCAGCAGAGGGGAGACTGCTCTTGGCACGCCGGGCTGCAGAAGTGCTGTCTCGACTGGGGGAGTCTCCTGGGATGTGAAGCTGACGGCACTGTGTTTTTTTAAAGCTTTGGAAGGGGCTGCCTTTAAAAAGTTAGGCTCTTATTTACTTTATTTCCTGAGGTCCCACTTTCATGTATGTGTCTGAAGATAAACTTGCATAATGGTCTCATCGGAGCCAACCTGTGGTGCCCACTGCCTGGGGTTGTACGTGGACCATCACACTTTGCACCAGCCTTCACACTGCATTTGTTTTCATACAGGTTGCTGAGCTATGTTGGGACCCTACTTACAAGGTAGCAAAGCAAAGTGGGAGATACAGTTATTTGAAGAGATCAAGTTGGTGAGCTATGCTAGGACCCTCTTTACAAGGCAGCAAAGCCAAGTGGGAGATACACAGTTATTTTGAAAGAGCAGGTCCTGCAATCCAGACGATTCAGTCACCGGACACAGTTCGGGTTGTTTGTTTTAGGTTTTGTCTCAACTGCACAAACTGGCCCAGTGGGGTTCTTCCACTCACTAGCTGTACATTGCATTTCATTCAAACTCCAAAGCCATGTTTTTATAACTGTCCACGTAAGAATAAGTAAAATGTCTGCCTGCAAAATAAACCAGATAAGAATCTTAAGTCTGTATGTTCTTTGTGGAATAAATAGCAACTGATCCATGTAACACCGCAGGAGATTTCTTTGATGAGAAAATCTATCCAGCTGGATAGAAGGAAAATGTGGCACCCAAAAGAGACAGATGTCAATCCAAAGAAAGCAGATGAAAAACGGTACTGAAAATGGGATGACATATATGGGTCCTAGAAGTATTCTGCCGAGGGCTTAGGAATCTGGCCAAGAACCTCTCAGAGCCCTGCTCGCCTTCAAGGAGGCCAGCCTGGGAAAAGCCCGTAAATGGCATTTATCTCCACGGTGAAACCGAGATGCAGGTGTGGAGACCTACTGAGCGAGTGGGGACCGCCGTGTGCGTGCAAGGCCTCAAGACTTCGTCTCGGTCTTGTACAGCAGAGAGTGGTGCCAGTGGGAGCTAATGACATCTTAAAGCAGAAAATCCACCACAACAGAGGAATACTGAGTACATGGTAAAGATACATCACGTTAATCCATCTCCCACGAAAGATAAGTCAGTGACGACAAGCGGCCGTGGGTCTCGGCCAGTTATCTGTAACCGTAAACGCTTTTCCTCCTGCCTGGGCACTTGAACGCACAAAAGTGGCTGAAACAGTCAGGCCCCTGCAGGTGGGAGCCTCCCCTCACCTCATCAGCTGGGCATTAACCCAGCCAGCCACTGAGCCAGCCGTGGTCCAGCAGAGGGTGAGGGCGCTGCTGAAAGAACTTCACTGCTGAATACACTCTACTGAGGTCATCTTCAGTTAAAAAGTATTTTAACTAGCTAAAAGAGAAAAGGCAATTTGTCCAATCATTACATACAACGGATTTACTAGGTAACTGAATATACATTGAAATACATGATCTGGAAGGCAGTGAAAGAAGGATGCTGAACACTGCCTGAAAGTGTTCACTCATAACATATGTGGATTAAGAACCTTTAAGAAACAAGAATACAGAAGATACCTAATATTAAAATGATGCCAGAAAAATTATTCTTTCGATGTTCACGCAAACACTTAAAATTTTTTCACATTTTTGGAGTCGTATGACATTGCCAATTGCAGAGATGCCAGTTAATAAACATTTCTGTTTAAAAAAATGGTAGATAAATATTTACAATCTATGGATCTTGAAGAACTAAGAATACTGTAGTTTTCTGATTTCTTTGAAGCAATCAGTAACACGTATATACTTAACACAATACTGCATACTAATAAGTCAATAGGCTTTTTGTCTTCTTTTAAGGAAACAGGAAAAACTATTAGTGGAAACATGCTGGTCTTTCTGGGAAATACTCTGAACTTATAATAATAATAAAAGTAAGGTTGGCCATTTATTCTCTGGCTCAATATCTCATAAGGGGGAGAGTTACTGATTTAACTAAAGAGTTCTATCCTGTAAAATTTCAAGAAAACAGCAGACCTTATTAGAAACATAAATTAAAGATTAAAAGAAAGGAAAGAGAAAATAAACATTCTAATTATTTCAAGTTTTGCTTTTGGCCCCAAATTTCTCTGTAAAAATTTAACAGAGAATTAAGGAGCTAGAAACTGGGTCACCTTTCCTCCCTCTAAACAGCAGCCTTTACAAATTGGGCCTAACTCACCATACTCGCTAGACTTTGCAGCCTGAAATCATCTTTGCTGAGGAGCGTGTTAGTGAGTCTTCTGTTTGATACATAGTTACTAATCAAATGTGTGAACCACCATCTGACATCTCTCTGAAGATGCTCTGCTAATTTAATTACTACACTCATTTAACTTGACTTTCTGGCCACCTGGAATTCTCTCTCTGGTTGGGTTTCTTTTAAAATTACCCAACTATTACCAATTATTAGGGAGATGAGAATCAAATGAAATAGATGCTAAATTATTACCATCATTTCTACACAAACCATTCTCATAACATTTCTAACCATATCTTCTACCCCTATATTTTGACTGGAACAGAAAACATAACAGATGATTTCAATCCTTAACTTTCTCCACTGAAGAAATGGAGTAAAAATACATTCTGATACTTGCATTTCTACCAGTTTATTTTTTAGTCACAGAAAATTTCTATTAGAAATATAATAGAAATGCCTGAAAAATAAAGGAGGAGAAAAAAGTAACAAGTTGTAGTTACTACTTAAAATAATTTCACCATGTTCTTACACAGTGCTGTAATACTCTTTTTGTTCAGGGACCTGACTTTCCAGTAAGCGAACTGAGCCTCCACAAAATCAGATTTGTTTTTCTGACACAAGCCGTGTTTTCCTTCACTCAATGGGACACCTGGCCTCAGCAACAATGCTAATCACTACGTAAGCCTTCAAATTTTTCAAGGTGATTTCCAGTGTCTAAAGTAATTTAATTCTCATCGTACCCTGGGGAGATAACAACATAGACATCTTCTACATTTCCTTTGCACTTATATACCATTAAAGGTAAGTAAGGAAAGAGCGTGTGAGCTCCGTAAGCTTGATTTAAATCACGCTGCTCTCTGTGCCAGGCAGCTCCTGTGGCTCCTTTGGATGCCTCACCACCCCCTTCCCTCCTCCCTTGCGGGGGCACTGACCCTCCAGATTACACCAACAGGCTCTGAACCTCTAGCTGCTGGGTGATTTGTCCAATAGGCAGCATCAAGGAAGACAGGAGGAAGGAGAAGCTTGAGGGCAGGACATTTACCCAGAGGTCCCCGCTCACTGGTCTGAGGTCTCCACTGGTCTGCGGTGGCTCATTGGCTGTTAGTCCCTAGAGGGTTCCTCTTGAGAACACCTGTCAGGTTCACGGAGAGAACAGGGCACTTGGCCGGGCTGGGCGTCCCAAGCCCAAAGGTGCCAAATCGGGCTGTCAGCTGTGCTCCCCAGCAATTTTGAAGATGTGCAAAGACCTCCATGACTGACTTTAAATGCTACTTTTCATTAAAAATGTGCTCAGCGTTTTAATATAAGCAACGATTGTTTAATGAGTTTCAGTGGGAAAGTCAGAATTAAGGTAAGAAGTGACATCAGACTGTTAAGGTAACACCGGTTACGGGCGGATGACCGTGTAGGAGCTCCCAGGAGGTGGCCGAGCTGTGGGATCACGTGCTCCATGGGGAGGGGACGTCACTGCAGAAGACAGTCCTGGGACCTGCTGGGTGACATCAAGTCACCTCAAAAGAAAAAGCAGGGAGCCGGTATTTCCATGTTTTGGTATCTCTTGGATGAAAGGTGGGTGAAGGTCAAAGGGGAAGTGTCGTGTGAAGCTACCTGAGAGCGAGTTACCTTTCTTTCTGATGGCTGGAATGCAGAGGAACATGGGGTGAAGAGTTTGTCTTGAAAAGATGGTTGTCCACTCAGATACACCTGCAAAGGGGCATTTTACTCTGAATTCTGTCTAGTTAATGTTCTAGTCTCTAGACATCCAGAGTGGTCCCAAGAGTGCAGTAAATATTGGTCCATCAAAGGTCCCTCGGTTTTACCAATTTAAGTTCATTATATTTCGAGTATCAGTTCAAAGGTCATTTCCTCGGGATGGTCACTCCGGACACCTGAGATCAGGATGCCCACCGGGTAGCAGCCTGCATCTCTCCCGCATGGTCCTCATGCAGCATGTTTATATGGTAACTTCATTTGCATGATCTTATGTCCAATATTTCTCTCCCCCACCAGATCGTAAGTTCCCTGAGGGCAGGACCACAACTATTCTGTGTCCTCTGTCACCAGCACAATTACACTGGGCATTTAAAGAGCCTCTATATATATATATGTATAGTTGTTGCTCTTTTTCTTATAAGAGGCAGAGAGGAGATGCTCTCAGCCTTCCGGATGCCAGACCTTCTCAGTACAGCAGCTGCTGTCTTCTCAAACAAGCCCTGTGTTTAGAATTTCTTCTGAAACCCAGTGCTCCTTGGAAGAGTAGGAGAACTGGGGGTGGATGGGACATAGGAAACAGCTAGAGAACAAATTGTCAGTCTGGTTATTTTAAAAGTCTATTGACTGACAGCTTAAAAGAGTCATTTCGTGACTTGTTACCTATAGTTACTGAGCCATCTCAAAAGACACATGGCAGAAATTACATGTACAAAAACTAAAGTGTGGTCCATTGTTTTTATTAAATGAGAATTTATTGTGTTTCTACTAAGTGGTCAATGGCAAGGGGTTTTTAAAACGCTGTGAAAAGACCACGTTATGGTAATTTTCATTCAAATAAACCATTTATTGGCATCTGACTATAAACAGACAGTTTACAGATGGGATCCTAATGGTCGAAGAAAATGGAAGAGATTCTAGAATTTACTAGTAATAATAGAAATACAAATTCAAACACCAACTTATTAATTTTCACCCAACACAATAGCAAAACTATTTTTAGTAAAAAATCAAAAGCATTTTATTAGTATTATTATTAGTATTCTAATAATACTCCATTAGCATATTTACTGATGGAGAGTAAATATTCAAACAAAAATAGTCTGGCGGTACTTAACGAAATTACAAATGTGAAAACCTTCTGACCCAGCAAGCCCATGAGTCAACGGGAGACGTATGCAAGCGCTTTGCTCCACTACTAACCACGGTATCTGGTCACTGGAAGCAATCTGGGGGCCACCTCGAGGAGACGGGTGGGTATAATGCAGTTCACTAGTAGGAATACCATGCAGCACTTACTTAGGAGCATTGAACTATAGGAACATGAGCAAAAGAGCGGTATCTTCAAAAACACCGGAGGAAAAAAGCGATAAACAGAACAAGGTTATAGCACAATATAATCTGTATAAATGTAAGACACACACAAAATGCCACCTATTTTATAAGGATATTTCCACGAATAAAGCCTCTTTCATCTGCATTCTTCACTCACCTCTGGACACAGGAGACTGACCTGTCAGACTACATCTTTCTTCCGCTGGCTTCTGCTTGGATCAAGCCTTGGGTGAGAGGCACCAGCAGGGAACAGGAAGGCTGGGGAAGAGGGCTGGGGTGTTGTTCTCAAGCCCCCGGACCGTCA
Organism: Neophocaena asiaeorientalis asiaeorientalis; assembly: GCF_003031525.2. Classification (NCBI taxonomy): domain Eukaryota; kingdom Metazoa; phylum Chordata; class Mammalia; order Artiodactyla; family Phocoenidae; genus Neophocaena; species Neophocaena asiaeorientalis. The sequence goes on along the minus strand of NW_020173037.1, from coordinate 1,335,211 downwards.
AGTCCTCGGGGTGGCAAAGTGCCATTTAAGGAGAACACAGGTCCTGGCACGCAGCTCTCTGGGATCAGGTGAGGCCTGCCAGCCTCCGTCCTTTGCCCCTTGAGGCTCCTCCAGTAGGATGGTCTGTGCTCCCACATCCTGTTTCCCCATATCCTGCCCACACTTTGTAAATAACCCATTTATTAAACTCCCTTCTAATTACGTACTGTCAGTGATCAAAGTTTCCTGCTGAGTCACTGACTGATAGTAAGTAGTATAATTAATTAGACTCCTATCCGGAAGTCCAAGAAAATAACGGAAGAAAGGGAAGAAAGGTGAGGGTGGGCTGGAGGAGAGAGGGACGAAGCACCCTAGACGTCAGGCCCTGGCAGGGCAGTGCAGCCTTTCATTTGAACCGTGACTATGGAGCCACTGTTTCCATCCTGCGTATCCAATCTAATAAACACGCATCCTGTTTCTTCATCTATAAAATGGAGGTGACAACTGTCGTCTCCTTTCTAGGATTCCTACACAGAGTCATCAGCAGCGGCCTGCGAAGTGGCGAGCACACGCTGTGTTCATCCTGCTGCTTTGGATCGTATCCTGGGGAATGGGCACACGTGAGATTACAGAGACAGATGGCAACAGCTTGTGAACAGGTTTGCAAATCAGGCCGAGGAGTCACCCTGTCAGCTGTGTGCGGCCAGTGAAGTCAGTAGGCAAGGGTGTGGCAAGGCTGGGATTTCTGGTTTAGAAAATGAACCTGAGAGTGGCGTGGACTTGGAAGGAGTCACGGGACCAATCAGGAGACTACTCGTACACCCTCGGAGGGGAGAAGCAGATTCAAAGATAAGTACGTGCAGAGTCTAAGACTGATTACTGACAGGATGTGAAAAGGAGGTAGAGCGGCAGTCAGACTGTCCCAGAATTCCCAGTTTGTGGATCCAGAAGGAGTAAAAAACGTCTCACAAACCGAGGATCCCAGAAGTTGAGGGGAAGGTCGTACAAGAAGGGGGTAGAGAGAACACAGTGCGGTCACAGACCTGAACAGCCCTAAAGAGAAACGGGAACTCAAGGCCTGACGAAGTCAACCCTGCATCTGCCTGCTATCTTTCATAAACGCTTTTACCTATACTTCTTCTTCTATTTGTTGAAAAAGGGTGGCCCTTTGTCCTACACTTTCCACCTTGTGGACGTAGCTCCCTGAACCCCAGGGGTGATGTGTAACACATCTCCCGTTCCCACATTTCCTGCAACACAGAAGCCCTCGACCACTCGCCCACAGGAATGTGACGCGAGCCACGTAGATCATCTTAAACTTTTTAAGAGCCACCTTTCAAAAGTACAAAGAGACAGATAAAATTACGTTTTAATAGCCTTCGTGAGGATGACCGACATAAAACAAGCTGCATATGTTTAATGCACACGGTTTAAGACTATCACCACAATCAAGATACTGAAAAGTTTACTTAAACCAATTGGCAATTTATATTTAAATTACTAAATGAATGATACTTCTACAATTCTCTATACCTGCAAGTTGCATAATAATTCTTAGAAGAATATTAAGTTCACGATAAAATCAATTCCGTACTAATAAACAGCCCAAGTAGATTTGATACTTCCAGCAGCCTGAATTTTTCAAGGCAAATAATTGGAAAAGCCACATATAAAAGTTAAAGAAAATCTTCCTTTTATCTAAATCAATTTTTAAATTTATTTGGTTGACCTAATTTTGGCCAACCCCGCTAATGGCCCTTACCCATTCACGAAGCCTTTAAATTATATCCATTCGTTTGCTATGAGCTCAAGATCCTTGCATTTCAGAAACTCAGTCATTGCCAGCTGAGTTCATATGATCCATTCCAATTAGGATTCTATTCAGTGTTCAGAGACTTTTTAAATTTTGACTTTAATTGGTTTTCATTGGGTTCCTTTTCATGTTATCAGTTAGTTCCTTTAAACTGTGAATGCCAAAGTTCATTGCCATACATATCCACTGAAAAATCAGAGAAACTGTAGCAGGGCATTTAAAAAACTGAAAAGGTGCAACCATATCTCATGGTCCAGTAAGAAAAATGAATGGAGGATTGAGATGAGAACAAAAACTTTTTTTTTTTTTTGCGATACGCGGGCCTCTCACTGTTGTGGCCTCTCCCGTTGTGGAGCACAGGCTCCGGACGCGCAGGCTCAGCGGCCATGGCTCACGGGCCCAGCCGCTCCACGGCATGTGGGATCCTCCCGGACCGGGGCACGAACCCGTGTCCCCTGCATCAGCAGGCGGACTCTCAACCACTGCGCCACCAGGGAAGCCCTGAGAACAAAAACTTTAAAGACCACAAATGAGGGATCTGCCAGGCTCCCTGGTACATTGCAGCAATGGGTTTTGCATTGGCAAAGGTGTGGGAACGCTAGCTCGCATCCACTGGGCCAGAGCTGCAGGTGGGCAACAAGGAACTGTGACAGGTGCGCCTCAGAAAGGCCACAGCTGACGGACATTCAAGCCCAGGTGCTTCAGCCCTTGGTTCAATGCCCTGGCATCTTTCCCCACTGGACAGGGAAGGCAGGACCAGCACGTCTTTGGACAGAGCCGTCTCCTCTGCTGTGACCATCCTTTCTTGTCTGAACTCTCCCTTCTCACAGGGACCTGCTTCACCTATGACCCAGCATCCCCACCTGGAAAATCTTCCTAAGCCCCTGCCTGTGCTTTACACCAGAAAATAAATTATGGCTTTGAGGGCCCTTAATAAGGGAAATGATATGGGGATCCCTGAAGCAATGCTTCTAGTTCCTTGTTTCATTAGGATGCTCTGCAGACATTTCATCTCAGAAGATGACATTCGAACACCCAGGAGCTCTGTCTCACACACACACACACACACACACACACACACACACACATACATGTATGTGCACGCACACAGGCACACACACACACACACACACTCTTTCATTTCAGAGACGGGATTAGGACTTAGCAAGTCTGGAATAGGGTCTACTGTACTTTCAAAAGCCTGAGAACTGCTTGGGCGGTTTTATTTACCACAAACCTAGACTAATTTTTACTTCCCTCAACCTTTACAGCATTGGATGGACTGGTGCTACATGTGGGTTGGCACTGATTTCTCATGCTTTCTCACAGAGGTAAATAACAGTAACTTTTACAAACACATTTAAGACTTTCTCCCAAAGTTCAAGGAGAAGCAATTCCCTCATTCCTGCATTGCCTGGAGGCTTCCTTCTAACCCTATCAGAGGTCCCCTTGGAGCCCACCTGCAGAAGCCTGTCTGAATTATTTGGCTGATTAGGGCATCAGGCTGAAACTCATATTTCCCTACAAAATCAGGCTTTAAATCAAATTATTTACCTGTTCAAATAAGATATTTCCCATGCATACGTAAACGTATCGCTCCTATCTTTGTACCATCTTTGGGTGAAATGTCTGTGAACTACAGACGTAATCACGGCAACGGTGAGTATTTTTGTGTTTGCACTCATGTCACCAGAACAAACACTATTGTTAGACACATACCCTTTATGGGTGCACCTTCCAGTGAGGGGTCCAGTCACCCCTTCCCCTGACATCTCTCCCACCCTCACATTAATATTTATTTTCTTTTCTCAGTCACAGTATTTCCTCCTTGAATTCATCATTTAATAGTCAACTGGAATGTGACTCAAACCTTCATGAATTGCCTTATTTGCAAATACCATTCTAACACGTTTTCCCTCAAAGAAGGTCTACCTGGCAATATAATGAAGAATATATTGTGTATTTTATATATACATGTATATTATATGCATGTACGTTGTATACTTTATGACACCTAGAGAAAGAGAGAGGAAGGGTATATATGACCAGGAAAGGTATTTGTTGCAAGCAAAGGTGTACATAACCAGGGAAGTTATCCAAGTTGAACTAAGGCATCCATGACAAGAAATGGAGGATAACTAGGTCAGATGTAGGTCAAGGTTATGGGTAGAAGCCTGGGACCACTAACCAGATAAGAGAGCTACCAGCACACACTGGTCCCTTGAAGTGAACCTCTCACTTCTCTGCCTAAACATATTTGATTTCTGTTGTGAACTTACTGAATCACAGAAAAATATAAATTATTAAAATAATATAATATAAATTATTATATATTTATTTATTCTTTCATTTTTATGCCTTTTCCCTTTCCCAAGTAAATTCTTAGCTAAGCAGACCCATACAATATGTACTCGTATCCCTTTAAAACTGAGTTTAGGAAGTTACAAATAAATATGCATCACATAAATGAACGGCATCACGCAAGATGCGATAAAGGTGGATGCGGTCCCCTTGCCTATTTCGAACAGTACAAAAGCACAGTGATGAGCCTGTGTGGTCCCGGGGTGACAGCAAACACCTAAACTAATGGATAAAATTGAGAGTTAAAAAAAAAAACAACAAAACCCTTACATCTGTGGCCAGTTGAATCTTGAAATCAAGATCCAATGAAAAAAGTAATAGTCTCTTCAATAGATGGTGTCAGACAACTAGATAGCCACGTGAGAAAAAACTGAAGCTGGCCCCTACAACACAGCACACACAAAAAGTTTACTCAGAATGGATCAAATACCTAAATGTAAGAACTGAAACTTTAAAACCCCTGGAAGTAAACAAAGATGGAAATTTTGTTATCTTGAATTAGGCAGAGGGTTATTTATGGCACCAAAATCACAGGCGAGAAAACAAAACATAAAATAGATAAACTGAACTTCCTTAAAATCTTTTGTGCTTTAAAGGATATTATCAACAAAGTGAAAAAAAAACCCTATATAATGGGAGAAGACATTTTCAAATCATATACTATCTGATAAGGTTCCAGTACCCAGAATATATAAAGAAGTTTTATACATCATTAACAAAAAGTAAAGCATCCCAGTGAAAAACGGGCAAAAGATTTGCATAGACATTTCTCCAAAGAAGACACAGGGATAGCAAAAAATCACATGAAGAGATGCTCAACATCACTAAATGAAAATCAACGTCAGGAGATGATACTTCACACCCACCAGGGTGGCTATAATCAAAACGACAGGCAGTAACACATGTTGGTGAGGATGTGAAAAAATTGAAACCTGCATTGCTGGTGGGAACATAAAACGGTGCAGCTGCTTTGGAAAACAGTTTTTCAATTTCTCAAAGTGTTAGTCATAATGTTAACCCATATGACCCAGGCATTCTACTCCTGGCGTATTCCCAAGAAAACGGAAAGTATGTGTTCACATAAAAACTTGTACGTGAATGTTAGTATGAATGTCTATTCATAATAGTCAGAAACACCAAAACGTCCATCATGCTACAATAATGCATAAACTCTGACAACATTATGCTAAATAAAAGAAGCCAGTCACAAAAGACCACATATTTTATGATTCCATTTATATGAAATGTCCAGAATAGGGAAACCTATAGAGACAGAAAGTAGAGTAGAGTTTGCCCAGGGCCCAGAGGCGAGAAGAATAGATAGTAACTGCTAATGGATAAAGAGTTTCTTTTTGGTGATGAAAATATTCTGGTGTCAGATAGTGGTGATGGTTGCAGGACCTTGTGAATACGCTGAAAACAACTAAAGTATATACTTTATAAAGGTAAATCTTACATTATGGGAATTATTTTTCAAGTTATTTTTAAAAAAGCAATAGTGAGCAAAGAAATTGTCAGTAAATCGAAAGGAGTGCTGACCATTTAAAAAAAACAGCAATAATGACTGGTCTGAGATAGATTAAAAACAATATGTAACTTAATACAACACTAAACATAAACAATGAAAGTGATAATAAACAGTAAGTAGGTGAAGGGTCTATAGGTTTTATTGTATTATTCAATAAATATTAGTCTTTCAACCTTTTTGTAAGATTAAACTTTTCAAAATAAAAGGTTAGAAAGAAAGTGAATGGAATTGTATTGAAATTAAACAGCAGAGCAAAAATTGTATGTAATAATAATCTTCCTTAAAAAGGTAGCTATTCTACTCGCTCAACAAATATTTTTGAGCACTTACTATGTTGCAGACAAAGTACTAGAAACTCAGAGAAACCAGGTGTTTTCATAAGTTGACAGCTCATTTCTTTTTAGTGCTGAATAATATTCCATTGTCTGTATGAACCAAGGCTTATTTACCCATTCGCCTGCTGAAAGACAGCATGGTAGCTTTCATGTTTTGGCAACTATGAATAAGGCTACTGCAAACATCTGTGTACTGTGTTTTTTGTAGACATACATTTTCAATTCCTTTGGGTAACACTAAGGAGAACAGTTGTTGGATCTTATGATAAGAGTATACCTAGATTTGAAAGAAACTACGGCGCTGTATCCCAAAGTGGCTGCACCATTTTGCATCCCCACCAGCAACTGTGGCTGTTCTAATGGGTGTGCAGTGGTATCTCCTGGCTGTCTTGACCTTGCAGTTCCCTAATTACATGTGATGCTGAACATCTGTTCATATGCCTATTTGCCATCAGTATATCTTCTCTGGTGAGGAGTCTGTTTAGATCTTTGGCCCATTTTTCAATTGGGTTGTCCATTTTGTTAATTGTTGAGTTTTAAGAGTTCCTCACATATTCTGGATAACAGTCCTCTAACAAATATGTATTTTGCAAATATTTTCTCCCAATCTGTGTCTTGTCTTCACATTCTCTTGACATTGTCTTTCACAGAGGAGAGGTCTTTAGTTTCAGTGAAGTCCAACTTATCAATTATTTCTCTATTGGATCGTGCCTTTGGTGTTGTATCCAGAAAGTCATCACCATACCTAAGATCATCTAGATTTTCTCCTATGTTGTCTTGTAGGAGTTTTATAGCTTTGTGTTTTACATTTAGGTCTACAATCCACTTTGCATTAATTCTTAAAAAGGGAGTAAGATTTACGTCTAGATTCATTTTTTTTTTTTTGCATGTGGATGTCCAGTTGTTCCAGCACCATTTGTTGAAAAGACTCTAGTTATTTTTTATTAATTTCTTTTTTAATTAAAGGTATTGACCGAAGACCACGCTCTTAGAATTTTAAACGTTTGAAATTTGGCAAGGTTTGCTTTGTGGCACAATATACGGTCAAGTTTTTGTAAACGTGTTTGTGAAATTCTAAACAATGTAACTTGTCGATACAGTTAACCTTTCAGTAGCACGGGGGTTAGAAGCACTGTCCCCCGCCTCCCACTGCTGAAAATCCACCTATTGCCATCCCTGCGTCAAGAACGAAGGAATTAATGAACAACTCACCCAAGGGCAGGAGGCTGAAACAGTTTGGACAGAATCAGGAATCAAACCCTAGTTCTTTTTGATTCCATGCATTGTGATTTCTAATCGAACACAAACTTTTCCCCACGCTTAGCTAATTTAAAGATCTGTAAAAAAGGAAAATACAGTACTATATTTATTGAAAAAGATCTGGGTATAACTGGACCCACGGCGTTCAAACCAGTGTCGTTCAAGGGTCAACTGTATCCTATATTTGTACATATTTTGTACAGACTTTTTAAAGTCTGCATACCTGTATCCTTATTTTTTGTTATGGAGTGTGTGGGGTGCTTATAAAACCAAGTAAATATGACATTAACTAGAATCTCTTCTTAGAAAATCAATAATTAGGTGGGACCATTAATGAATGGCTTAAACTTCCATTAAGTCTTAGAAAACTTATTGTTTTACACCTATTACATATCAGAAACCAGTGCTCACAAAGCAAAACTAACTGGTATAAAACCATCATCATCCGTCAGTGGAAAGCCAGAGTTTAAACAGTATTACTTGTTCAAAATCCTTTACTTTCTCCAGCCTACTGCCTGCCTTCTCAATATTATTAATATACCCTGTTAAGTATTCAAGTGAACTTACACAGAGATATTCAAGTTATATAGTACTGGATAATAAACTACTCCCATGTGAATGTTCATTCATAACACCGTTATTCATAGTAGCCCCAACTGGGAAACAACCCAAATATCCTTCACATAGCACATGGGCCGGAAAGCTGGTGCATCCGTACCGTGAACTACTACTCAGCAAGGAAAGGGATAAACTTCCGACACATGCAGCTACTCGCGTGGACCTCAAAGGCATTATGCTGAGCGGAAAAACAAAAGTCAGTCTCAAACGATCACGTACTATACGACCCCATGTATATAACATTCTCCAAAGGACAAAATTCTAGAGCTGGAGCACGGATAGGGGTCTCCAGGGGGGTGGGGAGTGGGTCCCATTATTAAGGGTCAGTCACATTCTATGTGACAATGGATATGCAAATCAGCACGTGGGGTACATGAGGTATATGACATAGAACCACACAGACACACACACGCAAATGAGTTCAGATAAAAACTGACGGACTGTAAGTAAGAGTCATAGCCTGTGTGATAGTTGGTGCCAGGGTCAATTTCTGGTCTGGGCACCGCACTTTAACCATCTGAGATGCTACCACTGGGGGAAACTGGGGGAAGGCTCCACCACAAACCATCTCCGCCACTTCCCGTGAGCCTATAATTATTTACAAATAAATTAAAAGTTAAAAAGGTGATTATCCAAATATAGCATCGCTATCCCTAGCAGCATCTCTGATGGACATTCAATCTCACTTGCCTGAGACTCTGGAAGACTTACAACTTGTATCTTTTCTAGCTTCTCGCGTCCCAGGTTGCTCATTTACTCTGAACTATGAGTTGGTAAGGAACCATAAACGGTATTCAATTTTCCTTTACCATCCTTGGAGCATCATCGTTGATTAAACCATAATTTATGGTTCTATTTCAACTAAGCCACGAACTAAATTTGAACCTTTCCCCAAAGTTCAGAAATGTTCTGAGGGTCAGCTTCCTAACCTGATCATCTGTGAGCACATTTCCGGCTCTACCTTGCAATGACTTCATGACTCCAGGTACCCTTGCTTTGCCTCATTAGACTCTGGCCTTCTTAAGGCCAGAGACCAAGCCTCGTCCTTAAAAGGAATCTATACTGTATCATCCTGCATGCTGAGGTGGCCCGAAAATACCTGGACCAACAAACTGCTAAGTTATGAACCGTATATGCACCTACTCATCCATATTCTGACCACTTGACACGAAATTTAGATTTTGGCAATGCCAGCGAAGCAAGTATTGAGCACCGATTATTTCTAACAAAGTATTTATTTTCTACAAAGTCCGTTCAACCTTCTTTATGAAAGACTCAAACATTTTAAATGATTGAAATACTGTATCTTTAACACGAATAGTGTTCTATAATTCCATATATTGTAGAAATTTAAGAAGCTTTCAGATTCTTCACTTTATCAGTTATATAACTAAAACGTTTACTAGTTTAGCAGAGCTAGCTGATATACTCATCCCATTCATTAAAATTCAACCCACCTTGAACTTCCCTTCAAAATATCCTAGAAAATGACAAAACCACTGGTATTACATAAACACATATATTGCTTTAACAATCCAATATACAGATCTAATGATGTTCTATAATGTCTTGATTCAGTATCACCTAAGTATTTATTGCTAATTCACTTTATAACATTCTTTATTAAAAGTCTTTAAAACCTGCAGCTGCATCCGTCATTATTTCCTAAATATAAAGACTACTTTTATAAATGATCTCCTTGTTCGAAATACTGCCATACAGCTCACAAACTCTTTGTTAGAAGCCAGAGAGCTTTTATCCTTTAGGAAGAGAGATGCTAAGTAATTCATCAGATGCCAAACCCGGTTTTGGCCACATTTCGGCTTTCATCCAAGTGGTCAACTTCTACGTTCATTAATAATAGCTATAACATAGTCTCAGATGGATGCCCAGGGCTTTTATCCATTGCAGTACCATCCTGCTCCTAGGATTCAATCTCTTAATGTGCATCCTTGATAAACTTGAAAACGCTCAGTGATTTGGCAAAGCCAAGCACCCTGACGAGCAGCTCGCATGCAAATATTCGGGAGACACACATGGAAGGAAGAGACTGCATCTCATCTGGAGTTTTGTTCATTCTGCTCAGGAGAAAATAGCCTACTGGGGGATTTGTATGCTTGTAAAAATGATGTAAATGATCTCAGCCTCCATTTAACTGATTATTCTATGATTATACTGCTTTTACACAACACCCCCCCCGAAAAAGAGAAAACTTCAGAGAAATAAGGTTCCAATACGATTTAAAGAAATTTCATTTTCGTTGAAAAAAACCCACTGAATTCTGTGTAATAGAGTTGCTTATTTCTCAAAACAATTTCATTTATTCATAAGCATGACTGATAAATCAATATTGGTGACAGTATCCCTAAACAATGCAGGATACCTGCGAGTTAGTGGGTAGCATAGTATGTAATTTGTATGCATATACTGCTTGGAATATGACCATTTTTCAGAAACTGTTCTCTCCAAGATAGCCAATGATCTACACTTGGACAAACCCAAATGCACTTGAATCTTTATTCCTTTTCACTCCCTGCAGTATCAACACTATTAATCTTTTTTCTTGACACTCTGTTCTCCCTTACACTTTTCTAAGTGCACTTACATAACCTTCTCTCATACGATTTCTCCTTCCCCAAACTATTGATTTTCTCCTTCATTCTCTCAAACAGTTAATGTATTTTCATGCTTCAGCAACAACCTCCATTTTGATAGCTCTGAGCTGGATATGTCAGGGTGTACCTCTTTCTGAAACCAATGGTCCTTGCCCTGCTATTTGGTCCTTACACCCTTTCACCACTGGACATGTCCCAAGTCAGGTGTGACACCTTTCCTTCCAAGGAAGCTCATTTTACATCTACACGCATTTGTGTTTACCAAGCACCTGGCAGGTATCAAGCACATGATCTCATCTTGATTCTTCCCTTGTTTGTTAGTCCATCACCCATCACCTTACCATCCAGTCTCAACTGACTCACTGCTAACCTTTGCCCCATCAGGTCATGTTCTCATCACCTGAAACTTGAATCACTGCAGTAGAATCAACCCTCATCCTTCCTGAAGGACAATTCCTCTAAAAGATGACATTCAACACGTGATTTTCTGAAAACCTCCCTATTTGTATAAGATTAAGATAATACGCGAGCCCTTCCCAATCCGTGAGAATCTAAACCTCTCCAGTTCCTTAGCCAGTAAAAGTTAGTAAAATATAATTGCTTACTTTGTTTTTATCATAATTTGAAGCAAGTGAAGCATGTAATTAGTGGGACAAAGGGTATTTCTTCTTCCCAAACCACCTATAAAGTATGGAAAATATGAAATATTGACACAAATCTTAATTTTGACTCAATGTACGGAGAATCATTTAACTTTCCCGGACTTCAACTGTCTCATTTGCAAAACAGGGATGATAATGTTTGCCTCTCCTCTCAGTCCTGCTGTGAGAATCACATGTGAGATTCCCGAGAGAGAGAGAGAGAGAGAGAGAGAGAGAGAGAGGAACTTTCACAAAACTGCTAATGCCACACAAAGTGGGGGGATCTTACTGAGAAGGGGAACTAGAGAAGGCTGGGTCCCCTGGAACATACTTATATGGCCCAGGAAGACTTCATGCAACAATGAAATACTCTTAACTTCAGGAGTTTCCAGAAATTTACTGCCATGGAAAGAAAACACAAAATGAAAAATAAAAATGCACTGATGATGGATAACTGGCAAATTTTATTTTTCGTTGATCACTTAAAAGTATTTATAAGTAGAGAAAAACAATGGGCTCGGAGAGAAAAATGAACAGCTTATTTGTTTATGAATGTAATGAATTAGATGAACACCCTAATCTTACTTCCCTTAGCTCTAAATGTACACTACCATATCACTGCTTGGTCATATGACCTGCAATCAGTGGTGAAGTATTCAGACAACTGGATTAATCTGCTCTTAGGAGTTTTACTTCTTCAAGGTTAAAACCAGACCAGAGAAACAAAAGATAAATAGTCCAGCAGTTAAACTGGTGCAGGCTTACCACATGATAAGTGAGGAAATATTATAGAAAACTGCTGAAAATAAAAACAAATACAGAAATAAAGCTATCCAGTCAGAAGTACTAGTATCCACGTTGGTCTATGACTCTTTGTGCCCTTTGGATATTACTCATTTCTGAGTAATAAAGTGAAAGGACACCCACAAAGCTGGGGTGCATTAATTACATTGAAGGTCACATTATGAACATTTCATCTTAAAACGTTCTTTAAAAACAAGCTTTTAGGGGCTTCCCTGGTGGTGCAGTGGTTGAGAGTCCGCCTGCCGATGCAGGGGACGCGGCTTTGTGCCCCGGTCTGGGAAGATTCCACATGCCGCGGAGCGCCTGGGCCCGTGAGCCATGGCCGCTGAGCCTGCGTGTCTGGAGCCTGTGCTCCGCAACAGGAAAGGCCACAACAGTGAGAGGCCCGCGTACCGCAAAAGAAAACCAAAAAAACAAGCTTTCAGAGAGACAACAGCCCATGAGCCCACCTTTGCTGAGTATTCCATCCATAACAGGTACAGAAAATGACCTAGAAATCGTTGGTAGATTCTTCAGTGCCATTGCAGCGGCCAGTTGCTCTTCTTTCTACCCTATAATATAACCCCCCCTTTTCTGAAAACTGCACCAAAATTTGTAATGGAGGGAGGGGGCTTTGCATTTAACCGACCATAGTCAACAGCTGATTATCTATTTCTCTCTTGGTCTTACAGTTTGTCAAGGTTTCTGTCTGAGTTACAGTCGCTGTTGCAGGTATCAGAAGACAGAGAGTTGGGGAAGAGGTGGTGGAATAAACACATCATGGAATATTGTTGATGTGGCTTCATTCCTACTTCTTCTATGGACTCTTTTTTCCCACAGTATTTTTGACCAGTCAAACAAACGGAGTATTTATTTCCTCTCAGCCACTCCTCATTTTTTGAGATTTATTTTCTTGTAAACTTTGAAAAGATACTAAGATGAAGTTTTTTGCCAAGTCATTATTCATTCTCCCATTTTTTTTTTCTTTTTTTTTTGTTTTTTTTGCGGTACGCGGGTCTCTCTCTGTTGTGGCCTCTCCCGTTGCAGAGCACAGGCTCTGGACGCGCAGGCTCAGTAGTTGTGGCTCACGGGCCCAGCCACTCCGCGGCATGTGGGATCTTCCCGGACCGGGGCACGAACCCGCGTCCCCTGCATCGGCAGGCGGACTCTCAAGCACTGCGCCACCAGGGAAGCCCTCATTCTCCCATTTTTTAGAAAGAAACAGAGAGGCCTGGAGAAAAGCTGATAAAATATGTCAATTTTGGTTTTTAACAAATGCCACTAAAATCAGAGAAGTCATGGGTCTGCAGGCTCCAGGACCCGGAAAGCATTCTGTGCCGAGTCCAGCTTGTAGTCCATTTTGTTCCAATTAAATTAGGTGAAAATGAGGAGATTTCACATAAAATCTGGGCTGTATCTCCCAGGTTTCGCTCTAACTGAGGAGAGCCAGAGTCAGGAGCTTCCTGCGGGGCTTGCCCTCCGAGGTCCCACTGAACGGCCAACCTGCCACAGCCCAGCAGACACTGAACTTACAACCCATGTGAAGAGATGCAGGAATGGATACACAGACAGAAAAGGAAACACTCTAGGACAAAGCATGAAGAACTGGGTAGCGGTGAGCATAGTGTGTTTTGGACAACATACAACACAAGGGATTCATCTGAAGAAATAATAGAACAATTGTGGGTTAGCTGATCAATATGCAGACTGGCCTAACAAGGCCCCTGGGTATCAGAGGGGGATTGGTTCCAGGACACGCCACGGACACCGAAATCCATGGCTGCTTAGGTCCCTTATGTGAAATGGCATAGTATTTGCATATAACCGACACACACCCTGCTGTATACCTTAAATCATCTCTAGATTACTCACAATACCTCATACATTGTAAATGTTAGGTAAATACTTGCTAGTGTGCAGGAAATTCAAGTTTTGTTTTGGGGAACTTTCCAGAATTTTTTTTCCCCGAGTATTTCTGATCTGTGGTTGGTTGGATCCAAGGATGCAGAGCCTGCAGATATGCGGGTGGGCTATAATAATGAACACCACCTTGAGTGAGCTCCTGCTGTGTACGGACAGCGGCCCAGGTGCGCCCTATGCCTTGTTACACTAACTGTCCCCGACGGCGTATTGAGGTGAGACTGTCTTTTGTTTCACATATGGAAATAGATCAGAGTTTACATGCTTTGCCCAACTTTGTATAGTTACTGAGTCTCTATACCAGGATTCAAATTCATACCTATCTGATCATCAGTCGCATATACTTTTCACCGTAAGAGTATAGGGTCCTAGTCAAGAGAAACAGTCTGCAGGAAGCAGAAGGAACGTTTCTGAGCTCAACTAAATCTGTAGGTTTTTGTTTGTTTTCTAATGGACGTGATAATGATTTCCCAAAAGAATCAAGAAAACAGATGCGCTATTAAGGTAAAGTGATTTACCCAAGGTCACATAATCTGTTGAGAAAACCATGTTAGACTTTAGACTTATGTACTCAATGCATTTTTAATCATGCAATACTACCTTCTCACTGACTTTCTTAAATTTCTTAATCTCAGATACTTACCTATGTCTTACCATGAAGCCCCTTGAGCAGATTCAGAGGATGCATTATTCTTTTAAATAGTTTTGTATGAGTAACGTGTTACTGTTAAAATTCTGGTACCCTTTCTAAAAGACTGTTTTATGTTAATTTACTTTGTGAATTTATCAGGTATCTTTTATAAAATTAAATCTGCAGCTGACATTTTGAGTGAATGGCAATATATTTGCTAAATATAAATATAGTTATAACTACTTCACAAATTTAAATTTTAAAAATGTACGTGAGTATGTACATTAAAGGTGATAAAGAATTAGCCACTTTTCTAATGCACTGATTTAACGATTGTTTTATTTAAAAAAAAAAACAACTTATTTCAGCTTCACTGATAATTTGAAGACCAAATTCATGAACATCTAAAACAATCTTCTGACACGTCACGTGTAGAATGTGCTGAACTAGCTTCACAATAATGGCTGAAAGATGAAGTTCTTGGTCACATGACATTATTTTAATGACCTTTCACTGTCTGCTTGTTTCCCATTCTTCTTTCTCTGTTGTTTCTTTGCTTTTTCTTTTTCAGTAAGTGATAACAAATCAGACCAAAAAAAAAATCATAATTGTATCACAAACAAGGCATCGTTTGTGATTATAAAATTTTCCATTTCTGGTTCAGTCAAATAGTTTAACCACAAAACTACATGGAAACTGACTATAACACCAAATAATAATTTAGATTTCTCAAACTTACTATTGGTATATTTTCAGTGATAATCTAGAAATCTGTACAGATGAAAATGTTTGAAGGTTACATTTAAAAAACCATAGCTACTTTTAAAACTCCCAACTGATGAAAGAAAATAAGCCATGAGATATTGCTTAACTGGAGATTTCTTGACGACACCCAGGAACAGAATCTCAGCTCTGGACTAAATCAAGACCACATCCTTACAAAATTTCCAGGGTACCTACACAGACCAGCCCCACGCTGTCCACACTTCACTCCATCTTCACTAGCCACTGAAGCAAATCAAAATGCTTTCTGGAGATACTTTCAGATATTGAGTTTTTTAAGTCCACTTAATCCTTGGAGTATCCTTATTGGTATAACTAATGATAAATATTAGTTCTCCTTTACATACCCGAAAATTATGACAAAAATGCAGTGACTGATTCATTTAAAGTCAAAATGAAAGTACAGTTGACCCTTGAACAACATAGGTCTGAATTAAACGGGTACACTTATACCCAGATTTTTTCAATAAATATATTGGAATTTTTTTGGAGATAGATGACAATTTAAAAAAACGAACAGTGGAAATGCATAGCCTAGAAATATCGAAAAAAATTAAGAAAAATGTAGGTATGTCATGAATGCATAAAATAGACATACATATAACATACAAAACATATTGATGGATTGCTTATGTTATTAGTAAGGATTCTGGTCAAGAATCGGCTATTAGCAGTTCAGGGCTGTCAAATGTTATATGTGAATTTTCAGCCGCACGGGGTGTTGGTGCCCCCGAACCTCAGCACTGCTCAAGGGTCAGCTGTAATTAAAATGAGCTTGGGTCATGCTGACCTAGGCTCCACCGTTTTGGTATAAAACATGGCATCAATCTTGAATAATAGATATTTTAAAATCAGGTCCTCCCTGCATTAAAATATTTTTCCATTGAGTGATATAAGAAAATTGATGCTGAATTAATGAGAAAATATTATATTCCCTACACTGAAGCTCTTAAATGTAAGAGGCACGTCGCCATATAGTAATCAGAAGGGACTCTTTTGATAAAGGAAGGAATGATTGCTACTGGAGACTATTTATAGTAATTCGAAGATACTGCACCTGAGTTTCCAAAACACTCTTGAAAGCATAGTATCGAGACTTTCCAATATTCCACGGAGTACGCATCTATTCAGTTATGCCACAAATACTTAGCTGTCAACCACATACAGAGGATTGCGGCTTAACCGGCAAGTAAAGTATCCCCGTAAGTCGTGGGTTGGGTGACTTGTCCGAGCTCTTACGACCAGCATTTCAAGAATCCCCATCTTCTGACTGTCAAACAGTCCTTGTTCTGCTACGTCACGATGCATAACATATTTTATACTGCAGGATGCTGTCTCTTACCATGCATGCCATGTACAACGCATTCTGCTAAGCTAAACGGGACAAAAATACGAAATAAGAGATCTCTCTCCACTTGAGTGCTAGTCTATGACTCACCGGATGGGTTTCAGGGGCAGTCAGACAACTGTAGAAATAACTTCTGACTTAAGATACACTTTTCTTCGCTAGTGGCTTTTGCCTTCCTGATAGAATTGGGTGAATAAGCAGGTTCCTTGCCTGGAACTGATATCTTTTAATTGGTACGAACATAACAGTCAATTCTTGGGAAGTTCTTCTTAAATTCCATAAGAATCACCTCACACTTTTACATTTTTTGTAACTATGTACATAACTTGGTTCAAACCCATGCAAGCAATTCCAAAGGCAAACTGTGGACGTTCAAATCCACTAGGATCTGATGGTCAATAGATACATTAGACTATCCAATTCATATTTAGATGGTCTAGACAAAATTGACTGACTTTTTATAATATTTTTATAATTTAAAGGTTCAAGCCAGAATTCTCTGTCCCACTCTCATACATACCATTTCTTGTTAAAAGAAGAAAAAGAACTGAACAGACTCCAGGGCTCATTTCTAATTATCCTCTGGTCCTATACGGTATACACTTTACATTTTCCTGACTGTGCGATCCTATTTCACTTTTCTCTTTTGAGTCTCAAATATAAGCAACACAACAACACTGATCCCTCCCAACAAAACTCCCTCCTCTGGGAAGGGGTGTTGACTACTGTGTCTGGTACTCCCCGAACCTCATGCATCCTAACAGACCAAAAAAACATCAGGAAAAAGAGCTGTTTTAGTGGGATATGGATGTCCTAGAATTAAATATTGATCTCTCTTTAAAGACAGGTGATTCTGTGCAAAAAGAAGGTTTGGTTGCATTAGCCCACCCACTCCTTTTTGGGGGCGGCATGGGCAGTTAGAGATTAGAATTTCCACAGGCATTAGGTTGGTTTACAAAGCTCTGTCTCAATGTAACGACATTTCCCCAGAGATAAGGACTGAGGAAAGCTTCCAGGCAGCTTGCCTGAGCTTGGAACGGTGAATGAGTTATTTATTTCTGTAACCAAATCTCCAAAGGAATTAGGCCAGGAGAACTCTTACTTTCTGCTGTTTGAGCCACATTTGGAGAAAGCCTGCCCCCTCTGCCACAGAGAAGGTAACTGCGGCCACGTACCCACAGGCCTGCTTCCTGGAACACGTTCTCCGCTTCCATCTTCTGCTCTGCCCACCAGGGGAGTCTGTCTGGGCTATTAACTGACAACCAAACTAAGAGTCTAACAGTAGGTTTTAGCTCTCTTAAAACATGATTGATCAGTCCACGTGGTAATTTCACGTTCACATATCTCAGATCAGGAAAACAAGCAAACAAACAAAGGCCGGCCGTGCCAGGGACACACTGTAGGTCCCCAGGACACACTGTAGGTCTCCCGGCGAGGAACCCAAGTCAGCAGTGCATTTCGCCTCCTGAGATTATCATTTGCGACCTATACAGGGCAACGGAGCCCCCAGGGAGCTCGGTGACACGGATGCCTCTGCTCCCTTTCTGCTAAGCAAGCAGGTTCATGGTAAATGGCAAGTGACAGTTGAGAACGATGTTTCCTCAGAGTGCAATTGCTGCTCTCAGCCAGCGCAAAACAGGGGCGCTTCAGCGCAGCAACCAAGACCATTTTAACTGCCTCAGAGGATTTTAGCGATGAAATTGAGAAGAGGGTAGGTATGGAAACGTATTTTAGTATCAGTTATAGGTGACCTAAGAAATTAAAAGGAAAACCCGAAGAACTGTGCTTTCTCAAAGGGCCCAACTCTCTCCACAGGGTTGGCTATGCTTACAGCGTCACGTGTGTTTCAAGGATTGTCAAAGTCTGTCCAGCCAAGGCAAGCTCTCTGCTCACTGCATGTGCCCATCGGAACCCATCGAGCTCTAAGTGAAATGTCAGGCATGGGCTATAAATCTGTACAACTACCTTTACCCAGTGAACCCTTTTTATTAGAGCAGAATGTTTATCAAGGTCACTGCGAAAGACCGTAGTTTTAAAGCCCCAGGGGAAGACTCCGGAAGTAAGAATTAACAGAAAATAGATTTAATTAAGGCTTTAAAGCTTATGGTTCATCAAGAATCTCTTGGCCCCCTCATCACTTTTGGGATTTCAGTGACAAATGCATTTTGTAGCACTAAGAAGTCAGAACGCTATGGAAACCCTCTCTCCTGAAAAGGCACGCTAAAGGTTCTCATTCTCTGCCCCTGGCAGATCTGGTTTGAGCAAGTAGTCTTAAGCTTTGAAAGGCTGGAAAGGCAACACTGCATGAAAACGTGTGTTTTTCTTTAGGTAAGATCCACAGGTGCAGGTATACTCGGGGTTGGTGTAGAGAGCGGGAGCAGGTGTGTGCACGCATGTGTCTGTTCTTGTGCAGTCTGGCACATAATAACCATAGGAAATAGATGGTTAAACCATCCCCACTAGTAACTTTTTGAGGCTTGCATACTATGTAACACAGACAGGATCAGCTTAAACTACAAGCATAATGCCAAGAAAAAAAAATAACAGAACTGTCACAAAATGCCAGATTGTATTATTTGGGGGGAAAACACGACACACACATTCAGAAAGATATTAGCTCATCAATAAAAATACCCAGGTAAGATTTTACTATACTGATAGAAGCTTATACATATATATATATATATATATATATATATACATATACATATATATATAATTTTGAATATTCTCATCACACAACGGACTTCAGAGAAGTAAAATATCCAACTGCTTTACTAGGCAAGATTTTCCCAAAGATCATTATCCAGGAACAACCATGTAAAAATCAAATTCTTTATCGTCTAATCCACAAGGCAAAAATAATACTGTTCTAATCTTTGTTAAAATCTTGGTGGGTGGGTGGGGAACCGTTTGAGTTATCAACAAGCAGAAATAATAGTATTATCACTTACCGGCCAAGTAAAGGAACTGGAATTCTTCCAGCTTCTCTAACGTCAGGTTGTGAGTAGGTCTGCAACCTCGTCTCACAAAGCTATTTCCAGAACAGGTGCAGTCCTCTCACGAGCATCCTGTTTATCTGGAGAAGCGTGGGCCTTGGAGCACGCGGACCCCGCCTGCAGAGCCCATGGTTTCTCAGCGGCTCCGAGAACTTCGGCCTCACTCTTCGGCCCCTATCCCTCCGGCCCCCGGAGGAAATTATTCTCGAAGTTGCTGCGGAGAGTTTGATCCGTGGAACAGGAGTGCTCCTCGGAGCCCTGTTCGGGGGTCGCAGCAGGGAAAAGAAGGCTCCTTTCCGTCGGTCAGGGACGGGGAGGGGGGCGCGGGGGCACCGGGAGACGCAGCCTCTTAGCTGCGAGGCGCGGGGAGCCGGGCTGCCCTTGGCGAGGCCCGCGGCGGCGCAGTCCGGTCGCGGCGGCGGCAGCCGGGTCCGGAGACGCTGTCCATCCCCTCCGGTGCTGAAGTCAGGGGCCCGAACCCCGGGCCGGGCCCCGCGCCGCACTTTTCCTCGCCAGCCAACGCGGACGGCTGCTCGCCTTCCAGGCTCGCCTTTCTCTGGCACTTCCTCTCTGGGTAGCGGCGCGCTGGCTCTCCAGGATCACAGTCCCATGCTTATTTGGTGGCACCGTTTCCGGACAGTATCTGACGGTGGAGGTAGGAATCCGTGGAAAATCAGATCTGAGCCGCTCCTGACTTTTCAGTGGCCGCGAACGAGTTTCCTAATGCTAGAAACGAAAGGAAACGCACGCACACGCGCGCGCACACACGCGCACGGGAGAGGGAGCGGGCGTGTGTGTGTGTCGGGGAGGGGGAGAGTAAATATAGATTATGTACCGTGGAAAAGCCAGAGCTTCTCTGGGTCTCTCATTACGTAAGATGAAAAGGGCTATTTTGGAAGACTCCACAATCCTGATCGCCAGTTAGGGGAAGCAGATGTGAATTCTGAGAAGCCCCATTTGAAATTCCTAGGTTAGACACAGCAAAGCGATCGTGGATTCTTCTTAGACCCTCCAAGCAGAAACGACAGGTTACTGTTACATGAAAAGACAGAGAATGAAGGGAAAAGAAAAAGAAAGGCACCCGCTACGTTGCGAAAGGCTGCTGGATTGGCTGGCGGTCCCAGCTAAGCCGCCGGGGGATCGGGCCGGACGCGGGTCGCCGGAGCACCGGGCGGCGAGGCTGGTGAGGCAGCGGCGCGCGCCGGGCGCGGGCTCCTTCCCGGGGCCAGGCTGGCGAGCGCCTGCAGCCTCGGCCCCTGCAGGGCGGCGGGGGAGGCCGAGTGCTCAAGGATCGAGCCGGGGTCGAAAAAGTCAGCGGGAAGGCTCGGCTGTCCCCGCCCTTTCAACGCCGCCACGACGCGCCGCCCGCCAGCCCCCGGCCCGGGTTTCCGCCCTTCAGCCCGGCTTCTCCTCGCTGCCCCGAGGCCTCGCCGGCCCGTCGCTCCCGCGGCGCACAGACCCCACGTCCGCCCGCTGCACCCGCTCGCACCGCCGCTGGTCCCCGCACCGGGGAGGGCGGGGTGGGTGTCCCCGGGCGGCCCCCGAGGGCTCCGCCACCCACCCTCGGCAACGCGCGTGGGGTGAGGCGGGGAACTGAGATACTCTGCGTTGAACCTCCTAGGAAACTGGTCAAAATCACGTCCACGCGGACCCGTAGCCAAGAGGGAAAATGGAGCTGGGGGCGAGGGTCGTGCCCCGGCCCACCGCTCCCGGCACCGAAACTGTGAGCGCAGGCTTCTGCGCCCGGAGACCTGGGGGGAGTTCAGGAAGGAATGGCGGGGTGCGGGACGAGGCGGCCGGAGCGGGTGCCAGGCGCCCTTCCCGCCGGGCGCTCGGATCCCTCCTGCCCGGATTCCGACAGCAGAGGGAGCCGTGCGCGCAACGCCGGCCTCCACGCCAGCCCCGGGGATCCGAGCCGAGGGGCGGGCGCCGCGCCGGGGGGCTCTCCCGGGACCGGGCTGGTGGGGCGGCCAGCGCGGCGCTTCTGGTTCCCCGGAGGCGAAACGGGACTGAAGCGGGGTCCCTGGGAGTGCAGACCGGACAGGCGCGCTATTCAGTCCGGGAAGCCCAGGGTTTCCTTAGACTGCGAGCCGCCGCCGCCGCCGCGCCCGCGCGTTCCGGTGGCCCTCAGCCTCGCAGCCGGCCGGCTCTCGCCGGAGAAGGCCCGTGGGGGGCGGGCGCGCGGGGCGGGACAGGAGGCAGGGCTCTCAGTGGGGAGGCGGTGCGGGGGGCGGCGCGCAGGGGTCCCACCGGCTCCGGCCGGTTGGCGCTGGGGGATGCGCGCGGGAACCTGCACGCGCAGCGAGAGGGCGCGTCGCCCGCCCTCTCTCGGGCCTTTGACCACGGGCGCTGGCTGCAGGTGCCGGTGGGCCTCTCAAACCGCGTCGGATGGAGTCGTCTGGCTTCTCCGGGACACACGAAGCTTCCTAGGATATTGTTCCTTGGGGCGAATGTGGAAGCGTGTGTTTTGCTTTACGGTCCGTGTAAAAGTAGACGGATTGCTCGGCATGGTGGTACAGGAAGTTTCCCTTTTCCCTTGGACTCATGTAGGCAAAACACATGCCTTTTGGATATGCACCAGCACGTACGTGTCACCTCCACAAATAAGTTTCAGAAAGTGCTGTTTTTGTTAGAGGGCGGAAACAAACCTCCTCCAGCGAGGACTACGCTCGCCTGGGGGTGAAGGCACTTTTCTCCGCAGAATTTAATCCACCGGATGCAATTGATTGCTTAAATGATTTTCTCCGGACATGTAGAAACAAGAACAATAGCAGAAATTTAACGCATTAAGTAAAAGAACCGCATTTAAATGAGGCGCAGAAGACGAGGATGTGACTAATTAAAAACATATGCCCTTGATATTTCAGACCCGGAGAAAGAGATTTCTTGTCCAGCGCTGGCTGACGTGGGTGCAGAGCCTGTCGGTCCTTCCCCTTCCCTCTCTCTCTGCCAGGAAAAGAAAACAGAAACAGCTGATTAATTTGAACTGTCAGTCCCAGTAAGGTTATGTTAGTTTGATGTCTTTTTTGTTGTTGTTTTGAAGAAGCAATATCTACTCCAAATTGTCTTCATCAAGTTGTGTAATCAGTTATGGAAATTAACATGATGAAAATTAAATGCAGTCTAACATCTGATGCTACAAATGAATAGAACAAAGTACACAAAACCAGGGGACAGATAAACTGAGATGAACTAGAAATATTTTAAGAAATTTCACCCTTAAAGCAGTCTTTTAAACTTTATTTTAAATGTAAATTGTCATTCTTATTTTAAGTTATCGTTATGTTTAGAATGTAAACATAGTAAAATGTGAATGTAAATCATCAAAACAATACAATATATGAAGCATAAGTTTCACAAGAAAATTTTGCACCCTAGCATGTGAATCTGAAACTAGGTCCTTCGATCTCACTGCTTACAAAACTAGAATACAGTTTCCACCCACCCAGCCCACTGGGATTCCTTCACAGTGTAAGAGTCTTGGAAAACATTAGCTGGTGAAACATTTTGTAAACAATTGGAAGTCCTTTGGAGGAGGGAGTTTGAAATGCAAATCAAAACCTCCCCCCAATATGATCTAGAGTAACAGTCATTGTCTGTGAAACTCTGACACTGGCTGTGTCACTCACCCAGCCTCCTATTTTGAGTCATTTTGACTCCATACATAAAATGTCTGCTAACCTCTTCGAACTGTCATACGCAAACAATATGTGTAAAACTTCATATACCCTGGTATATTTCTATTAAAAATAGGTAATATTATTATCTATGGAGTATCCTTTGGTTGCTATTTCTACACCTCAATTTCAAGCGTGGATAGGTAATTTAGGGTTTCTGTTTTTGATTAACATCTTTTTCTTATTATTTCTGTGCTTAACTTCATGGCTCCTGTTAAAGATAGGGTTATATGAGTCCAATACCCACATCTGAACCCTTCTCAATTCGTGGTTTCAACAGGTCTAGGATCATTCCAAGTCGTTTTTTTTACCGTGTTCAAGTGCAGCTAAATGTTACTTAACTATTACCAATTATTTCTGAGTTGGGACAATGATCCTATTTATTTCCTTCTGTGGGTTTTCTAATGAAATATTGCTGAGTTTAATATTGTTTTGACCCCTTTTTATATAAGAACCTCCCCTCAAGACATACCTTTCCTTAGCCAAGGTGTTCTAGCCTGCTTGAGTCATCATCAGAAAAGTCTAGACAATGACAAACTGAAATTACAATGGAGCAATCAGACCAGACGTACAAACATGGAGTCCGGAGGCCATTAAGGATCTGGTCTCAGACATGTCCTTGCAGCGCTGAGAACTTGAACTTTCTCTAAACTGCACCAGATCCCAGGACACCACCCGTCGTATTCAGAACAGCACCTGCCAGCTGCAGCCTTATGGTCTCAAGGTGACTTGTGACTATGCAACCATTTCAGACTCCAACCCACCCTGGCTTGACAAGCAGCCTTACTTCTTACAAGCTCCAGTTATAACTCTTCATAAACAACTCATGGAACCAACTGTAACCTTGCTGTTTTTCGTTTATAAGCCTCCCCCATTCTGTAGTCAGAGACACAATTCAAGTGCTTCTTGAATCTGTGCCTCCCCGACTGCAGTCCTAACAAACTCCAAATAAACACCTCTTTATTTCAATCAGGTCTCCATTTCTCAAATCTTGGCTAACAACCTCATGTGTTTCCTTCTGTATTAGTTGAGCTCAACTGACTTTAGTTACACGAAGAAGGTGGATGTAATTTCAGAATTCCACTCACCTTAAATTAACTGAAGTGCAAAAATCCATCGGTTAATCTGTTTATCCATTGGCCAGTTGGTGGACACTTGGGTTGTTTCCAGGCTTTGGCTATTAGCAATAAAACTGCTGTAGCTATTTGACTACAAAAAAAAAAAAATCCATCGTTTAGATTTGTGTGTTTTTTGTTTCAGGGGAGGTAACAAGTGGAGGTCAGAGAAACTCAGGAAATTAAGGACAACTACCCAGTGGGGGAGATTTCATTTTAGACAATGGTTCCCTGAGCCCTTAGCTTTTTATTTTTTACTTTCCTTTTCATAAAAAGTTGAGCATAACTTGCTTGAGAAAGAATGCTACTTTCTGCTACATGGTAAGTTACTAAACTGTTTTGAGTCTATTTCTTCATTTCAAAATGGAAATAATGCAACCTACTTAGTTGAGTTGATGGACAGCAGATGGCTGGGAGCTCCACCTATGGCACACGCTCCCTCCCACGCCTCTCCAACACACAGAACAGTGCCTTGGAGGACTTTCTTGTTCATTAGCATCGAGCAGGGAACATTGCTTTATTCAAAGTGCATCCATGTGAATAGTTGTTACAAGGATGTAGAAACCACGACAGGTTTTGTCTACAGGTCATCAAGTCATACACTGTGGCAAGTTGCTAACTGTTGACAAAAAATAAAACTATCTTTAAAGGATATACTATCAATTCAGCGTATTTATTACAGTAAATATTTTTAAACTGCTTAGTGATATACACCCTTCCTAATAAGCATACATATATGCTTTTTAAAAGTAGCTTCCTTGGGGCTTCCGTGGTGGTGCAGTGGTTGAGAGTCCGCCTGCCGATGCAGGGGACGTGGGTTCGTGCCCCGGTCCGGGAAGATCCCACATGCCGCGGAGCGGCTGGGCCCGTGAGCCATGGCCGCTGAGCCTGCGCGTCCAGAGCCTGTGCTCCGCAACGGGAGAGGCCGCAACAGTGAGAGGCCCGCGTACCGCAAAAAAAAAAAAAAAAAAAAAAGTAGCTTCCTTTTTGAAAAAACACACGTGTATCATGTCTGTGTGCGCAGACACATGTATGTACATGACTGGATGCATGCCTATGTCTATATATGCAAATAAAAATAAATATGATATTGATACCTCCAACTGGTGCCCAAGCATTTACAGAAAAATATCCTGGAAATATTGTCTGAAGGGTCTCATCTACCATTTTACATTTCTCTCTTTCTTTTTAGACCCATCTAACTAGACTTCTCTGTCAAGGTCACCAGTGCTTTCTTTATTTCTGGATCCACTGGTCATTACTCTGCCTTCACTAAGTTCAGCCCTGTTACCAGACTCCAGAGCAGACTTTGATCCATTTGGTGATTTGCTCCCTGAAACTGTCTTCCTATAGCTTTGCTGTGATGTTTTTCTCACACGTGGCTGTTCCTCCTCAGTCTTCCTTGCTGGTAGCTTCCAGCTCGAACCCCTTAATGTTGGAAACCCACATGACTTGGTTCTTGGGCCACTACTCTTCTGTCTCTGCATTATCTGCTTAAATGATCTTATCCAATCTCAAATGCCATTGCTTTTAATATCATTTAGATGACACTGACCCTTAAATCTATCCACTGAGCTCCAGACATATAGAGATACGAGTTGCATATTTAAGATGTGTGCTTGAACGCTTACTAGCATCTCAAACTTGACCTGCCTGAATCAGCAGGTCCCCAACCCCGTGCAGCTGTTCCTCTGACCACGCTCTTCATCAAGTAAATGCACTCCCCGCCACCACCCAGTTAAACTTCAGAGCCAACAACTCATCTCGGTGTTCATCCTCCCTCATCTACCAGGGAATCAGCAAGGGCTTTTGCTTCTGTTCCTCAAATATTTCCCAATCCACCCACTTCCGCTAGGACAACTTTTTTCACTCTAGTGCAAGCTGCTATAATTTCTTACCTGCCTGAACGCCGTAGTCCACTAATTTATTTCAGGGTAGCCAGTTTTCCCCAGTTCCTCTGTACAGCAGTTGGAATGAATTTTTGGCAACATGAATCTTTCCACGTCATGCCTTTGCTCAAACCCTCCCAGGGGTTCCCATTACAATGGGGATAACACCCGGCTTTGCCAGGCTGACGCTGGTCCCATCAGCCACACTCTCCTCCTGAATCACCTTCATCCCAAGTCGTCATATTGGCCAAGCTCAGTCCTGCCTTAGGAACTCTGCTTGTGCTATCCCCCAAACCTGAAATACGACCCCCCAACCCCAGATCTTTACAAACCAGGCTCCTTCTTTTCCTTCAGGTCTCAGGTCACAGGCCATATTACCAAAGAAGCCTCCCTTGACCAGCCAGTTCAAACAATCCTGTTCTCTTGGAGTATCCATCGATTTGTTTTAATGTCTTTATAACAGGTACCACTCTGGGGACACATTAGTGTTTTTTTCTTGTTGATTTTCCTTTCCCGCTGCAACCCAGGCTGCAGAGAAGCAATAACTTGTGAGGACTCCTCCTTAAAACAGTGTCCAGCACATAGTGGGCGCTCTGTAAACGGTTGGTAATAGAATGATTAAAAACAGAAAGTCTGTGATAATTGCTAAGAGTACAAAATTAAACAGAATGATGTGTTTGCTCTTCAAACCTGGGAAATATTTGTTATTTACAGGAATAAAAGCTTTAATACTATGGTTACTTTTTATAACAATGGCTTTTAGAAAATATGCTCATCTATTTTGAAACTATCAAAGATGCATTTTCAAGGTTTAATAAGGATTTATTCTTAGAGAGATTCACCTCATATGCTTCTATAATTAAACTCTTCAGTCTAATTAACTAGATGGATATTCATGTTTAAAATTACTAAAATTATTCATTGTCTGGAAAAAACAAAAGTAAGTGCATGGGCACAGATTTTATTCTAAGCCATTCCCTCATTCTCTTTGATCTACATTTGTTACACTTTCATGATTTTCGCTTCTGTAGAAAGAATAGGTAAGTAATTATTTTTATTTTTAAAACGCATCTACTGTTATAACAACAAGTATAATGACTATGGAAAAGTTGGAGAAGAATGAAGAAAACAACCTGGCACATCCTTACAAATTACATCACAATTTTAATGTATTTTTTCCTAAACATGTTTCATTGTATCATCCCACCTCCCATTAAGTATCGCAGTATGCTTACAATTTTTACTAATACTTTTAATTTGACACAATGTGCAAGATTTTTCTATGCTGTTATAAAACCTTTTTTTAAAGGCTTTTTATGTGGAAATAACATAATTGGCCATACCTTTGTTTTAGGACATTTAATGTATTTTCAGACTTCTATATTACTTATATGAGTAATTTCATCAACATATCTTTCCTATCATTTACATTATTTTGTGTGTGGGAGAGACAAAAATGTAAATAATGGTTTTAATTAGGTGCTTGTTTTATGGTTCATAATATACGGTGTGTGTGTGTGTAAGAGAGGAAATGACCTGGCCTACTCTGTCTTCTCTGTCTAGGGAGATCAGTAACCGTTAACCACGTGCCCATGAGAAATAAATGCTGCTTTGCTCTTATTCTCTCTAGGACCCACTATATAGAGTTTCCCGTGTGAGCTGTAGCCTGAGGTCAGGTTGATACATGTAATTTTTCCTTGAGACTCTCTCTTTGGGCTTATATTTGTTTGTTTGCTCTTTCCACATCTTAACATATGTTGTCATACTACACACCTCTTGTGATATTAAATTTCCAACTGCTCACGAGGAAGACCATCTGCCTCTTAGAGGTATACTCCCAATTACCCAAGAGTGAATTCTGTAAATGCCACAGACAAATGTCAAATCACCCCAAGATGCCACTTGAGTGAGGTGAAAATACATTCTCAGCCATGCTTCTCTGGGTGATGACCACTGAATATCTTTGAAGTTCTCTCCAAGGTCCCTCCATGTAAAGTTCAGATAGACTATCTCTTTTATTTTAAGTAAGATCATCCCAAGCATAAACTCACTCAGGTTTTGATAGCAGACAAAAGACAGGTAAGCACAAAGCTTTTCATTTCTTTGCTTTTTTAATACATATATATTTATTTTTCAAAATGATTGGAACCAAACACAATGCCAAAGGCAATGTACAAAAATATAAATTTGTGATGGATTCCCATAACTATGGATTGTATATAATATAAATATTGTTGTCTTTTCACACTGACTTATTGCTTTGTCATAATTCCGTAAATGAAAGAACAAACTTCTGGCACTGATGCAACCATATGCTGTGCTCTAATCTGTCTACACAATAGACCACATGATAGTCTTTGGCTCAGAAACACACACATCTATCTATATTATCTACCTAGCTAGTGGATTGATTGAATTAACAAATTTAATCAATAACCTCTCTGTATCCATACTTTGCTATGAGACTCTGCAGTTTTACATAAAGAGCTGGGATCTATTTCTCCGCCCCTTGAACTGGGGTAGTTTTGAGATTTGCTGTTACTAATAGCAACAGAAATGATGTGTGCATGCCAAATCTGGGCGTCAAGAGCCCTTGAACTCTTCGGTTCTCTTTTGAACTTTTCCCACCTGGATAACAAGGACAACATCACCGGGCAGAGCTGGGTCCTCTCAGCTGACACTGACCCAGCCCAGCCATTCCCCAGCTGTCCCCCAGCTAGCCACAGACAGACCTTCTAGGCCACCTGAGATAAGATGACCCAGACTCCTGACACTAAGTTTCAGGATAGTTTGTTTCATGTCAATAACTAACTGAAATGATACATTTTACTTGGAGTCCAAATGTCACATTTTTCCCTGAATCCTTTTCCAAACAACCTGAATGAAGTGGTCACACCCTCCTCTCTGCTTCTGTAACAGACTTCTTTTTAATTTCTTTTTTCCTGTAATGAAATCAATTGAAGTAAAAAGCCCAACTTACCATTCTATAGCACTTTTTACATTCAATCGTACTTCCTTTTGTTGTTATTTTGGAGTTTTTTACGGCAAAGTGGGGGAATGTATTGACTCTCACGAGGGGAAGCCCAAGAAGAAGTAGGATCAGCCACTTTGGATACTGGAGCTACAACCTGCAGTGAGGTCACTGCCACTCCTCTGCCCTCTTCTTTCTCCGAGTCGGCCGAGGGTTCTAATCGTTTAGTGGAAAAGCTGGACCTAGAGAGCTCCACAGTCTGACTATCTAGAAGGAGAATTGGGAAGAACGTTTACTGCCTACATATCTGTCTCACTAGGAAATTGACAATGGAAGGACATGGTTAGACTGGCAAGCAGTGGACACCTGGGCTGGTACATACCCAAGAGAGTCCATGGAAGCAGGCACACGCCTGTCCTGTGTGTGGTCAGCGCCCTGGAAAATCCCTGCTAACTTTCTCCTTCTCAACCCGATCGCAAAGGGGACTGTCAGCTGCAAGACTTCGCGCTGTCCTCAGCTAATCTCGAAATTCTTCCCTCCTGTTCCCCTGTTCGGATGTGTGAAAACAGTACAGTCATCCTGAACTCCAAGTAAACCCCTCGTCCTGGGAGAAAGGCAAGCTGTTCCCTCAGCAAGCAGATCCTTGCACTGCGGAACCTCATAAAGGCCAAACATATGTTATAATCTTGGAATAATTGTAGAATGTGTGCGTAATTTGAATCGTATAGCTCCTCTCTAAAAACTGTACACGTAAACATACACTATATGGATATGAAGGCACAAAGGAATATTTTCATACCAAGCAAATGCACTTTCTGTACATTTTTGTACTTCTATGTTTTTATTAACACTCCGAATTTAGTTGGAAATTTTATATTTCTTTTCCTCTGAATACAGATTGTCACGTTCAAGAGGAGTCCTGGTTTTCCAAGGTGGTACTAAGAATGCTGGCCGAAGACGCCCGTAATGTTTTGTTACCATCTGTAATAACCGAAGGTTTGCTCCCCAATCTTGAACTCTTCTTTTTTTCTTTCCTCCTTCATGTTCACTCCAGCTTCCTTCTCCTCTTCTGCTTCCTCACACTCTGTCATGGCTTTTTCCTCCTTCTTCTTCCTCTTTGTAGTTTCTCTTCTATACAGAAAACAGAAACATGCAACACAAAGATTCCATAACCAATGATTTTATCTGTGTAATATATATATATATATATATATGCAGAGCAAAACTGTCCTGTGTCTTCTGATACCCTCGCGTGGTAAGAGCATACTTTCAGATCTCAAGTTTCAAAGATCTCAATAATCAGGCTTTGTGTGTATAAGGAACACTCCTATTACACTGAAACAGCCCCAGTGTCCTGTGAAATTCGAACTGTCTAGAACGGCTCCTTGCGCTATGTTCCTTCGTCCCTTTATTCGGCGGGGTCAGTGGCAAACGCTGTTGGGCGGCTGCTCCCTGCGGACGGCGCGCGGGCGCTTTCCTGAGCCTGGAAGGGGCAGCGGTGAGCGCGGACCTGCCGTGTGCGGACCGCAGGGAGCGCGGCCAGCCCCGGGCTCGTGGAGCGCCGTCGAGGACGGTGATGGGCAGGGTAGCAGCATGCTGCGCCCGGGCCCCCCCGGTGCCCCCCGCCCGTGAAACGTAGCCACGAGCGTGAGTGGAAGGGAATTCGTGGCTCAGTAAACGGATCCAGGGCAAGTATTCCAGGTACCGAAGAAAATTAAGACGTTCGTCATACTATGCTTCATGTTTATGAGGTTTCCTCCCAGATCAAGGGCCCTGGGAGGG
Organism: Neophocaena asiaeorientalis asiaeorientalis; assembly: GCF_003031525.2. Lineage (NCBI taxonomy): Eukaryota > Metazoa > Chordata > Mammalia > Artiodactyla > Phocoenidae > Neophocaena > Neophocaena asiaeorientalis. The sequence goes on along the minus strand of NW_020173037.1, from coordinate 1,304,163 downwards.
AAGTGACGTAGACAATCAGGCCCGCGTCACAACGCGCAGACTGAGCCCCCTGCGCCTCCACCGCAGGCCCCGGAGCCCTCGCCGCGGTCCCCAGGGCTTCTGTTTGCAGCAAGACCGCTCGGTGGGCGAGCATCTCGCTGGCCCGAGTTCAGGACCCGGACGGCGGGCTCCTCTGTCCTGCATCATCTTTTCAAGGACGTCTGTACAGCAAACATCTGTGGAAGGCAGAGGGGGTAGAGAGACTTCTTCCATGTGGAAGGAAGATATTTTCTGACCAGGATAATTAAGGCAGTGTCTGCCGGTGGGGCAGGATGGGGCAAAAGTTGAGCAGGTTTGCTTGCAGCCCTGTTATAAACTGGAAATTTCCCGTGTTCCTCAGCTTAACACAAACCCACACTGTGTGCCTAACCCCCAAGCCCTGCATCATCCCCGTGGGATGAAGGACAGGACAAGAGAAGCTGATGTGAACACGAGGCTCCTTCTGTTCGCTGTGTCCTGAGGCCCCTGGTGTCTGACTCTTCAGTCTTGAGTCTCTGGGCAGCGTTCCTTAAAGTGCGCAGAGTAACTTAGCTTGAAGGAGGGCAAAGTCTCAGATCTTTCCTAGTTCTTGACAGCAGAGAACAGAGACGAGGCCTGGAGAAGCCCCGTAGTGTTTGGGGGGACACTGGGCCCTTTCCCAGATAAAAGGCGCTAAATCAGGCCGAACTGTTCATCTGAATCCTTAGCTATTAGTTTACTGGAACTCCAGCGAGGGGAGGAAATAAAAACAACAGCTAAAGTGTTTCATAACCCCTACTAGGTAAATGAATTTAGGATTTTAAAATTTAATTTATGATTTTACTCAAATTATTAATATAAATCTAGAGGCAAGTCACCTGGTGATATTGACGCTAATTTATAGAATTTTCCACCGTCTGACCTTAGCCAGTATGACTGTATCTGCAAAACCATCAAAAGCTTGGCTGAATTAATCATTACTGAACGTTTTTTAAATGTAGCAGGAATCTTTAAACATGAGGGCACCAAGGAGGATTAAAACAGCTTGTCTTGTATGAATGGACTAGATTAATGGATTTATGGTTATAATATTGGCTGATAGATAGATAGATAGATGGATAGACAGATATATCGATAAAATAAATTTAATCTGTCTGTGCTGAAAGGTAAAAAGATACACCTAGTCATCTCAGCCCTCTGCCTTTTACAAAAATGTTTATGTCATGTTTGTAAATTTCATAGAAAAAGTTTTTTTTCTAATGTATTCATTCACTGCCCAACCTTGCCTTCTAATTATTTATATGAATTTTTAAAAAGAATTAATACATTTTACATTATAAGCCTGAACTTTTGCTCTGAAAAATATGGGATTATATAAAGCAGAGCGCAAATTTTATGTTCGGTATGATGTATCAAAACCGTATTATTTCTCGTAGATCAGTACAAGAGATGCTGATGTGAGCCTCTATGTAACGTCAGTTCTAAATGTACGCTTAGCAAAGCATCTCATCCCCTAAATTAAGCGACCAGTAGTTTGTGACAATACCTTAAATTGACATTTTGCCGTGTTGCTCAAATATAGGAAAATAAGAGAGAAGGGAATATGATTACACTCCATCTATTTATTGCATCCATATCTCGTGGCTACCCTGGTTTCATTTGTTACTACCTCTCCGCAAAGCTGTAGATTCCTGAGGGTCTCACGGATTTGCAATATATTCAACGTTTCTTCCAGGCAGATTCCTCTCCTCCTGCCCAGGTGTCACCCCGGAAAGGCCAGTCCTGCTGCCTGTGTGGCTGCTGAGAAACACCGTTTCCATTTAACTTCCTTTGTAAGAGATGGTTCAAGTACAGAAAGGAGATAGAACATTTCCGATAAAGCATCATAGCGATGGAGGATTCTGAGGAGAAGCTTCTGTGAAACTTCAGGCCTTGAAGATGCTCCACTTGGGAGGAGGGAACTGGGGAGTCTTGTTTTCTCCACAACAGCATTGAGCCAATTTTGCTATAATTATTCAGCTTAAAAAAAATAGTCATTAGATAGGCATATCCTATATTTTAACTTTTCCTTTTAATGTAAAAGCTCCAATCTCTGTTTTGTTCAATACGGTCCACAGGCAAATAGGGAATACTGTCATCGATCCTAAAATAATCTTATCCAAGAGAATGTCTTCGTAAAATGATATAATAAAACCTTATTTATCATATGAGGTGCCTGAAATAGTCACACCTCTAGAGACAGGATTAGATGGTGGTTTACCAGGGCCTGGAGGAGGGGAGGGGGAGCTCGTGTCTCATGGGGAGGAGTTTCAGTCTGGGAAGATGAGAAAGTCCTGGAGACGGATGGTGGGGACGGTTACACAACGGTGTGAGTGTGCTCAGTGCTACAGAACTGTGTGCTTAAACATGGTTAAATGGTCAGTTGTGTATCATGTACATTTTACCACAATAAAATGAGCAAAACACACCAAAACAAAAAATTTACTTCATTTCTAAAAAGATTTAAAAGTTATCCCCATTTCCCCCCATTTGGCTTCCTTCTGTAAAATACTGCATAATTTTCATAAACTTTCACATTTTCTGTCACAAAACTGTATAATGTGCATATTCTATTTTGCCTTTATAGAAACTTGAGAGAGGGAGGAAAACTACTTTTCATCATTTCTAATTTTTCATTTTCATGAGTTCCAGCCCAAGTTATCTTTTTTAATTCAAAATACATGGTCATTTCAGTACAATGATAACTTAAAAAAAATTTCCTCATTTTAATTTTCTCACACTAGCAATCTTAGCCAGAATTTCACCTTTGTTTATAAATGTGGTCTTTTAAAGGGGAGATGCAAGAAGAAAGCATCAGGAAATGGAGAAAGTAGGCAGGAGGGAGATATGCAGGGTTGATAATCGTCTGATATTTTTAGGGGAGGGCTGTATCTAGCTACTGTGGAAAAGAAAAAAAACAGTCTCCTCTACCTCCTTAGGTTCAGTGGCTGGGCCTGCTAATTAAACTGACAAAAGACAGATTAGACAGGCAAAAAGGTTGATTTTACATGTTTATGGGCAGCTTCACAGAAAAGAAGTGAAACCCCAAAGGAGCCCTTAGGCCTGGCAGCTTCTGTACCATTTTAACAAAGGAAAATAAATTGTGGTGAAGTGACTGGACAGGAAGAGTGGTCTGGGTATCTGGGGATGGTAAATTGTGGGGAGGTAAATCTATGGGGGAAACTAATGGAAAATCAGAGTTATTTAGGAAGGTTTGTTTATGGAGACCAAAGTCAGTGAGGAGTCCAGAGATAAAAGCCTGCTCTGGCTTAAGAGTTTTCTGTTCTTCTGCTATAGAAGGGAGACCCCTTCACAAAGGGAAATTTATGCCCTGCTTTTAGGTAAAAACGGGGAGGGAGGGCAGAGTTTCTCCTGTGTCTACTTTCTCAGGTGCCTTCAACTCAAACGAATCATCATGCCTACATGGTCCATTTAGGGGTGGCCTATTCTGAACCTCTTTACTGCTAAGAAGCAGCGTGAAACTGTGTCCTTTGTGAAAGCTCGGAATGTGCGTGTCATGCTTACTCTGACAGTGCTCGCCGTGAGTTACCTGATTTCAGCATCGAGCAGAACAACTGGTCAAGTCTAACTATTCCGTTCCCTAAAGTTACGCTTTAACCTACCTTCTATTCTAATCAGCAGTTACCTTTAATATACAGACAGCCATGTGAATGGCAGCGTGATCCCTAGTTTGGTCAGCTTTCATTGCAATTAACCCAGGCACGTCTGCACTGCAGGGTGCTACACATGACGCACGCTCACACAAACACACACATCAGGGTGGTCTTTGAAATGCTTGGACCACAGGGCGTCCCTATGAACCACGTAAGTTGAATGCTGACCACTTGGATGTATATACATGCCTTTTTCTCGTAAAAGTGTTCACAGCTCTTATCAGAGTCTCTTGTGTCCACGGCCACTAAAGGTGTTGACGTACATTGCTCAGCTTGGGGGAAAAGGGAGCCTGTGTCCTAAAGCGTGCTCATCACAGACGACCAGTCCTGTGCGTAGAGTGTGGGAAGCAGGCAGCTTTTCCAAGTGTAAGTATGTAGGAGAATTATGTGCACAAGTCATTTCTTCTTCCTTTTTTGTGGTCATTTTTAAACCAATAACTTCTAGAAAAATAAAAAAATGGAAAGAGCCACTACGAGCCCCCTACACCCAAGCTCTCTTCTGAACAGCTTTTGAGAAGTAGTAGGTTTTTGTCTTTCACATGGTTTCCTTTATAGAAACACCTCCACTAAGAAGGGCATTTCTGACGGTAATGGTGGGCCCCTTAAAAAGCTGAGCAGCCTCAACCCTGTTCTTTAACAGTGCGTCCCGTGGCTCAGGGGTGATGCCAGCAGCACACCGAGGAGGAAGCTGACATCATGGGGGTTCTGTGTGGACCTGATATGCTGAGAACAGTCTGCTTACCTGTTTACCCAAAGCGCAACGCCTGCTAGAGAACAGCGCGTCACACTGGAGACACACACACACACACACACACTACCCAAAGCACAACGCCTGCTAGAGAACAGCAGCTCACACTGGAGACACACACACACACGCACACACACACACTACCCAAAGCGCAACGCCTGCTAGAGAACAGCGCGTCACACTGGAGACACACACACACACGCACACACACCCCTCAAAATCAAACCACTGCAGGGTCTCAGATTTCAAGAGCATAAGAGCATATGCCCTGTTTGTCTCCATGCTACTTGCTAAGATGCAAGTTAATACAGCTCAAATTACTTAGGGAAGGAGAAACTGCTTCTACATTTAAAGACTTTTAATTACCTTTTAAGCATCAAGTCTTTTTGTACAGGTACACTGTGAAGTAATTTAAGTGACATTTAAATTCAATGAATTGTGAACGTTTATTGCTTTTCAGATGTTTCTTCTCTCTAGCATTGCACTCCGTGCCTTTATCGGACTGACCTACCTGAATTTATTTGCCTTAGGAAGGAGTAATCTAATTGTCTGACGCGTAAGAATCAATTTTCAAGGTATCAGTTACCAGGAAGTGGCCAAATCCCTGTAAGTTTCCCTGATGTGAAACATTTTCACTTCATAGCTGCTTGGCCACAGGAAGACATTCATGATGATGACGATGAAGATATTTATTATTATTGTAATAGTAATAAGAGCTGACATCTGTTGCTGTTTCTAAATGCCGGGCATTCCTATGAGTTCTATAATCTCTTTTTACTGATGATGAAACAGGTTCAGTCACTTGCCCAAGACCATGCAACTAGCAAGCGAAGAGTTATTGTCAAACCAGAGCAGCTCCGAACTTCTGAGCTCAGGCTCTCAGCAGAGCTAAAAGGTAAACACGACGACAGTGTCCCTCTTATAATCCCCCTCCTATTAAGCCCTCAATAGAATAATTTTTCCTATGGATTTATACTGTATTAATGGCAATATCGAACTACAAATTTTGACTTACTCTACCTTTATTCTGAAGGTGGTTAGTTTATTTGACTAATATCTGAAATGCCACCTCTTGAATTGGAATTTATAATATAAATTGAGGTCAATCACATGTACACAAAACAGTTGAAGAATACTAATTTTTTGGCAAGATAATAAATCTGTAATTGCATATAAACCACGCTCGTTCTCTTTCACACTCGAAGATAATTCTATGAGATTATTTGGGCACAGAGTAGATATAGTTGTTAATAAACTCATCAGACTTAAAAACAAAAAGTAATCTGGGTCAATAAGAAAACTCTCAATTCTAATAACCCAAGCTACTATTGAATCGACAGAGAGATAAAATTTAAAAGCAAAGTCTCTGTCTTAAGAGATTGAGTTCGGATAAATTTATTAATATTTTTCATATTTTATAAGCTTTTAGTTGAATATACCATATTTTATTTATTTCGAATCAGTTATACATATACATATATCCACCCTCTTTTAGATTCTTTTCCCATATAGTTCATTACAGAGTACTGAGTAGAGTTCCCTGTGCTATCCGGTAGGTCCTTATTAGTTACCTATTTTATATATAGTAGTGGGTGTATGTCAATCCCCGTCTTCCAATTTATCCCTCTCCCCCCTTACACCCTGGTAGCCATAAGATGGTTTTCTACATCTGTGACTCTATTTCTGTTTTGTAAATAATATTTTCTTATAGAGTTTTAGTATTGACCCAATGATACTGACAATAAACCAGCTCCTAACTTTATGGCTTAAAACGATAAGTATTTATTCTGTCCATGTGTCTGGGGATGAGCCGTCTGGGCCTGGCTCTGAGCTGCAGGCTTGGTCGGGAGGCTCCCAAGTCTCCGTCCCCAGGGCCTTCAGGACCAGGGGGTAGCGAGCTTGCTGTTCTCATGACAGTGGCAGGACATTTCAGGCACACTTCAAGCTTCTACTTGTGTCACTTCTGCCAACATCTGCTTGGCCAAAGCAAGTCCCATGGAGTGAGAAGCACACCCGTCCCCCAGCGGTGAGACCGCGCAGGAGACGAGCTCCCTGGTGAAGTACGAGGGCGATAGCCCCATCCACCACCTGCTCTCCATCCAACACGTACTGACTCGTTTGAAGAAGGGCGTTGTCCCTAGGGCGCAAACATGGTTCAAGCCACCCACGATCGGTTATCAAAGGTTGTTAAGCTATGATGATTCTTTCTTCAATTACATTTGGAATATTTGCTTTTTTTGTGGAGAATATTTGAAGCTGGATGAGCGCGATTCTTAGAATTCTCCAGGTACAATGCTATGAAGATGTAGCATAAACTTTACATATCAAATATCACGAAAATCACACAATTGCTGTAAATTATTAGGCATACTGAACCCATGTCACTGGCCTAACAAATGATGTGTGTGGATTACAGCTGTAGAGATTTTTTATACGGGTATAAGTTTCCATGTATAATATACAGAGATATTAACCATATATTTTGATCTATATTAATCTTTGGAGAGAGAATACATTTTAGAAACTGAACGTATCCCTGTGAATAATGTTATAATGGTGTCTTACTTCTTCCCTTTGTCTCTTTTCCTATCTTCCGCTTGACCATGCATTGCAGCCTTGTTTCCGAATTAGAACACGGGTGCACAGAATCAAAACCTCGTTCCTTTGAAATTTTAACTGTTAGAACTACACATCCAAAAGCCAACATGATTTAGCAAAAGCAGATCGTGTTTGTTTTGCTTTTGAAGGCAATTAAAAAGCTCAGACCAAAGCAGTGACAGAGGAATAAATGCTATGGAAGTTTTTCTGACAAAACTTCAGTCAGCAAGAAGCCCTTGTGAAATGCAGCTACTTGAATTATGTTAAGTGCTGCTAAAGTGTATAAGGAGACACCAGTAACACCCTCAGGAAGAAACGAAACAAAAATTATGTTAAAATTAATGTATTTACAACATTTTCTTGATTAATAAAAGGTAATAGTGTTATGATTCGGGCAGCTGGCTGGAAAGCTTGTCTTAAAAACACAGACAAATACTTGAAAAGATGTAGGATGTAGCCCATGAGGAAAAGGGGCCTTCCCCAAGGTCAGAAGCAAAGAAGCCGCGGAGGGCTGGGGCGACGTGTTGAGGGCGTGGTGCCGTTACAGCCCTGGACTGGCAGGGGGCAGTGCTACTGACCTGCACTCAGAGGGAATCGGGTTTTAGTGCCAGGACAAGCCTATTTAGACAGGAGATGAGGCCTGTGGCTTGGGAAAGGTAGAGAATTGTAATAAAATTCTTGCAGCAGGCCGCCAAAAACCGCTCTGAAGGGAGAAATCCTAACACCCACACCCTCACCCTCACGACCAATTTAAGATGAGTTTACACTGAAACATGACAAACGTACAGGGAAACAATCCCCCTGAATCAGCAGCCGGAGAAGGTGGGAGGGTTAGCATCGCATGGGGTGCCGGTCCTTGCTCTCCCCGCACCTCTCTTCCACAGTATCCGCCTGATCATTTTTTTAAAATTTTTATTGAAATACAGTCGATTTGCAAAGTTGTGCCAGTTTCAGGCACACAGTAAAGTGATTCAGTTACATGTGTATTTCTTTTTTTACATTCTTTTCCATTAGACGTTATTACAAGACATTTCGTTCCCCATGCTAGACAGTAGGTTCTTGTTGGTTTTAAATTCAGTGGACCATGGACATGTCCCGTATGTGTGCACCCCTGTAGGGGACAGTGGCAGTTGGGGCCACGTATTTGCTGGAACGTCTCCCTTGATGAGTCACCCTGCACTGCTTTCTGTCACCAGGTAACTTCTCCCACCCTCTTATTTTATGGTAAAATCCTCAGCTTGAGAGCACAGGTGATCTCCTGAATTCTGTAATTCTGCATCATTTGGGCTGAACTTTTTTTTTTTTTTTTTTTTGGCGGTACACGGGCCTCTCACTGCTGTGGCCTCTCCCGTTGCGGAGCACAGGCTCCGGACGCGCAGGCTCAGCGGCCATGGCTCACGGGCCCAGACGCTATGCGGCAAGTGAGATCTTCCCGGACCGGGGCATGAACCCACGTCCCCTGTATCAGCAGGCGGACTCTCAACCACTGCGCCACCAGGGAAGCCCCTGGGCTGAGCTTTTTGATTTAGCTGCCAACTTCTGTACTTCACAAGAATAATGTTCAAAGAGCCCTTCAGACCCTTCCAGTCTGCTTTCGTATCCTTGCTTTGTCCCACTAGTCTTCTGTTCAGCCTTACATGACATGGTCTCTTCTGCAAACACCGTTCTCGCCCATCCTGTGGGTAAGTCCTTCTCTACCCAGGAGGGCGCTGTTCCAGAATATTCCTCAGGGATTAAACAGTATTTGTTTACTTCCAGCAAGATGTCCACCCCCCAGCAGTTTCTTAACCCAGCCCTAAAATTAAGTCCAGCATACACAGCACTGAATGGAGGTCGTATTTGGGTGCCCATCATAGGTCACCAAGGCTACGGGGTCACCTTATGTCACCCTCCAGGCCATCCTCACATCCTCAGAGACCTTGAGCTTCAACTCCACAAACAGCGGTTGCTTTCCAGGTTCTGTGTGTCCCCAGGATCCCCTTGCTACACTGGCGACGTTTTTTATTTGATTTGGCTAAGAAGTGCTTATCAGCCTTTGAAATTCAAACAAAGGGACTTGGAAGTCTTGTACCTTTGGAAAAGAACCTGATGTTCTTTTTACTCCTACACTTAAAGGCCTCTCCCGGCAGAGCCCACACCTGTAAGCTCTCCAATTACCTGCTCAAGAGGCATATACAGACCTCACTTGATCCAGTCCTGATCAGTTCTGGCTGGGAGTAGTCCTGTGGGAACCTGGCCTGGGCTGTGAACAGGTTTTCTTGAAAATCATATTTTCAGGCTTCCTGTTCCTAACATCACATTACCTCCCAAATCTTACCACTTATACCTTCTACCGGCGGAAAGTTTGGAGCAGAGGCAGTAAAAACACAGGCACCTAAGGCATCGGGTTTAAAGTTGAGAGTGTCCACCCTCGATTCCATCTGTCGAACCCCCAAACGTACTTAGAAAAGTTCCCCCACTGCCTCAGCTTCCTATCTTAAGAAACAACTCCTCCCCTTATGGAGCAAGGACTATCCATTGATACAAATCTGCTAAGTTATACGGGTTATGGTAAGAGATGCGTGGAGAGTAGCTTCAAAGCACAACAAACCCCCTCCTGTAGAGGGTAACCAACGGTCATGCGCCTGCTTGACGGGACGTCCCTGTTTGCTTACAATCATGCCGTCCAGGTCGTTTTGTTACTATTCAACCAGATATAATAGAAATTTGTCTAAAATTTGCTGATACTAATTGTATCGCTTGTTTAAATTTATTTAATGACCTCACAAAGCTAAACTATGAGAGATTTGAATTACTACACATTTACATTTAAAAATGGGATATTTATTGTGATATATGAAGGATGCAGTCAGTACCCAGAGGAATACTTGCCTTTCTGAACAGCCTTACAGACACAAAGAATGAAAACAAGCTATCTGTGTGAAGTAGGTCCTTGAGTTATTTCACCTCCTGGTCTAACTGTGTCTGGAACTCTGCGATTCTCATCACGTGACCACCAAAGGGGCCACAGGGAAGGCAATAGCAGTGTTTAGACCCCCTGCAACGGATCTGCAAGACTGCTCTAGAGCCAGAAGAACAGGAAATTGAACTGAAAAGGAGCCACATCTTCCAACTGCAGAGCAGCTAAGCCGAGAACTGCGTGAGCATTTTCCCGGAATGCTTCCAAAAATGAAGACACCACAGCAAGCCAGCATGGGGCTAGATAGAACTGAGTCTTGGAGCCCATGTCACAACACTCAGTCTTAGCTGCTTTCAGGATCACAGAGATAATCATGGATTTGAAGTATTTTGAAAAAGCAGTTGGCAAACCATAATAGTTTAGAAGCACAAGAGAGAAAATACTTTGAAATAAAATATGTGTATTTAATTTCTAAACTATTTATTTGATTCTTTTTGTTTTTGCTTACCTCCAACATATTCCCCCAATTTATTCCAAAAATATTTAGATAAAGATTTAAAACCGATACTATACACTGAGATTAAACAAAAGGTTTAAAAGATGATCTTAAAGGGAAAATAAAGGCAGAAAACTTTAGGACCCGGTGATCAAAATAATATCCCAAATCAGCCATGTATTTCTGAAAATACTACAGTTGACCAGTATTTTGGCCTTGAACTGTAACTGTCAATGCAAGGAAGGAAAGATAAACAGTGACATGATTTATAGCTTTCATGAGGGAAAAAGAAACTGACTGCTAAGAATATTGAGACACTTAAATCGGAGAGATCGTCCTCCTACAGGTAGTGTCCCTTGGACGAGATTTCATTGTTATTTTGCAGTTGTTATCAGACTGCATCTTAAAAAATCTAACGACCGCGTGGCTTGGAGGATCTTAGTTCCCCGACCAGGGATCGTACCCTCACTGAAAGCACAGAGTCCTAACCACTGGACCACCAGGGAATACCCAAGTGAAGACTGTTAAGGTCACTATCAAATGGCAAATCAATTCACAGGAAGTGTTCCTTCCACTCCGTGTACCTGAGTCAGGCTGACTTAAGGTTTACTGATCACCACCCTAAGGGCTAATATACATGCATTTATTTTATTTCAATATTATCTGATTTATCATTCATAATCTTGATGATGAAATACACATGAATGAGTATCAGGGATTATACTTCAAAATGGTATAATTAGTGACACAATACATAAATAACTAGGAAGCAGTAACATTTTAGGGGTAAGATTGGAGCCATACGCTGGAAGGGTTTAGGATCACTCATTAGTTCTAGACTGTTTTTTCTCCCATATGCAATATTTCTGTGGCAAAATTAACTTTCTGCAACTCACTTGCGATTATTCTTCCAGCTTTTTGGACAGGGCAGTGTGTTTAGCGATGGGTCCTCCCTGCTCCCTCTCTGCAGCCTAGTCTCCCCGGGGAACTGTTTGTCATAGCCTCCTGTCCCTTTTCAGGTGAGGCAGATGGGCCAAGGTCACACAAACCCCGTGGAGGCTCATCCTCCTGTCAAAGCTCCCTGCGGTATTGACGCCACAGATGCACAGGTTTAGGAAACCAACCTGCTTTCTGCGCTACGTAGCCCCGCTCTCTTGCGAGCTTTGAAGTCAGGTGTCCGAGGTGAGGCTGCCGTAACCCAGGGGTAGGACTGATGCCCTCAGGGCTGAGGCGTGAGTCTGTTTGTGCCGCTGTCCTCCCTCCTGCAGTGGTCAGGGCAGGGGTGTCAGCCCTCTGTGAAAACGTATGAAAAATATATGCTTAATTCTCCCCCTGCGGGCTCGCTTCACCAATACCTCTCTCTTATGAATATAATTTTTCAAAACTCTGTGGTCAGAAAAACTCTCTGCAGATGTCAAGGGTTTCTACTCATTATCTTTGTCTCGATTCAGTAATCGCTGGGTTCCAAACCTGCACCTGCAGCCCAGTGAAAGGACTGCCGGGCTCAGCAAAGGGTCTGCACAAGGGCACAGACCGGCCGGCCCCGGCGCTGAGAGCCGCCCCCAGTGCGCGGCCCCATCCTGCCCCAGGTGAGCGCAGCAGCCAGCGGTCTCTGAGCTCTTTCAGCCCCTGACCACCCCGGACCAGGCCTGGGGATAGGATCCTGTGCAGGTCACAGGCTGACCTCCACGAATGGCCTCCGATTGCCTTTCGTCTCTGAGGTCTTCAAAGTTTTAACAGAGTTGTGGTGATGCAGGCAGAACTGTCTTCTCCATCGTGATCTCCTTCCTATTTAGAAACTGTGTCCCGCAAATTTAGCGCTTGTCAAGGGGCGGTTCTAACGGTGGCCCTCGACTTGGTTAGCACCTTAAGAAGGTGTTAGGCTTCCGACAGCCCCGTCTACGTGCTTGAACGCGCTTCCGAAGAGTTTCCACCCTTGTACACTGTCCAGACGGACTGTCTTAGGGTGTCCTGATGTCATCTCCCAGTTGTGACCTTGGGTCTTGTTTCCTCCATCACATGGGGGGATGGGGGTTGAATATAATACCTGCGTCATGGGTCGTTAGGAAAATGAAATACCTTTTGGCATATTTGGAACCTGGAACTGTGCTTAGCACAGACTCAGCTCTCAAAAATACTTGGTTTTATTCTTATTCTTATAATTAGCGTCATCATCTTTACTATCCACTGAAAGGTGGTGACCCTGATCCAGTCTTTCAAACTGCAGAGAGACTCCCCTTCATTTCCCAACATCTTTCTCAGCCATAAGTACCGAATACTCTTCTCTGTTTAAATCTATCATTGAGATCAAATTCAGGGCATTTTGAATCATAAGGAAATGTACACCTTAAGCTAATTGTTCTCTGTATGGGAATCAACACATATCCTCACTTTCTGTACATAAATTGCATTATCAGGGTATGTAAGGATTCTGATTTAGGATGTAGAGCTGGTAATGAACCTCCTTGAGCAAAGTCCTTCAATCCCTGATTCCAGGAAGAGTAACCCTCCAGCCACCTTTCCACAGGGGTGGAAACTTAGGCCACTCTGTGGTGTTGATCCCTTTTCATGTAACTGTGTGTCTCCATTCTTGGAGGGAGAACCCTCGTGTGCCGCACGCCTGCCTCCCCTTCCTAGTTCCTCCTTATTCCCTGTACACCAGGGCATCACCGAGGCCCGAGCTCTCTGTAGCTCCCACACCTCCCCCTCAGGGCGTCTGGTGCAGGCACTGGCCGTGACATTGGCTGGGGTAAAACGACCTTCCTGTATCATTGGTGCCATGCGACCGCAACACCTGGCTCGGAGAGCATTTCTCCATCTGTTGTCAATAATAACCTCCAAGGAAAGTATAAGCTACTTTTACTCACAGTGCTTTTGTGACACCATATATATGGGGATGTCTTCCCACACTGATCAATTCTCTAACTCTCTGGACACCAACTGGGCATCCTGCAATTCAGTTCAATTCTGACACTACTGCCCGGGTTACCGCAGAACCCAGAGATCAAGGGCTTGGTCCCACGGGACTGCCACCACTTCAGACACCAGGGAAGGCTCTCAGCTGCCGTCTGTACTTTGGACAGATCATCTGTAGACTGAGGGGTTCCAAACCTCCTCTCAGGTTGGCTAATGCTCTAGAACGACTGACGGAACTTAGGGAGACACTTCACTTATATAACAGCAAAGGACACAAATGAGCGGCGGGAGGAAGAGATACAGGGCCAGTCCTGACAGAGGCTCAGAGCAGGATCTTCCGTCCCCGGGGGGCTGGGTCGGGCCACGCTCCCGTCTCGTGGGTGTGTTCACCAACTCAGAGCCACTGGACTCCACTGTTAAGTGGTTCCTGCGGAGCCTTCGCTATGTAGACACGACTGATGAAAACACTGACCGTTGTGATCGGTTCAGTCCCCAGCCCCTCTGTCCTCCCCGAAGGTCGGGGGTGGGGCTGAAACTCCAACCTTCCAATCATGCCTTGACTTTCTGGTGACCGGCCCCCATCCTGAAGCTATGTGGGGACCCCGGCCACCGGCCATCGCATTAGCACACAAACTATACTCTCACCGGTCTGGAAACTCCAAGGGTTATAGAAGCTGCGTGCCAGAAACTGGGCGCAAAATCAAATATTTACTTTTTTGTTACATCACATCAGGAGAGGTTGGGTCTGCCCTGGAGATGCCCAGCGTGACGGCCCAAGAGGGGTGTAGCCTCCTCCGCGCTGTGCTAATGGGCCGTGGCCAGCGTCCCAGCGGGGCCGGCCTCAGCGCCTCACTCCTTGCACGCCAGGCGCGTGAACTCCGCGTCCGCACACGCAGCCTCCCGACAGAGGTAACAGTGTAGGGCTTTACAGGGCTTCCACCAGCCCACCCTGCTGCTCCCAGCAAGCGCGCTTGGTGACCCTGGGTCCCTCTATCTGTAGGAAAGCTTTCAGCCCCTGCACCAGCCTCCAGGGGTCTCTCATCAACCACAGCTATTCCACAAATGGGAGTAAAACTTTACACAGAAAAGGAGCTTTTTAGAGGATATTAAGTAGCTCAGACAATCTTCAAAAGGCCAGAGAATCAAATTCAGAAAATAGCCGTTAGGAGAAAAGCCCAGAACCACACTGCAGAAGTGGTCTAATTGGTCCCACTTGCCTGGGGTCCCTTGGCCCGGAATGAGAAACACCTAGAAACCAAGATCTGAGCTTGGATCTAAGAAGCACCCCTTTATCCTCTTTGCGGCCTCAGAGCCTTGCTCTTTCATCAGCACTAATCACATCGAGTGGGACGGACTTGGAGGGTCTTCACACCCTTCACGCCTTACTGCTCAGAACGCCTAAGGTTCCGCTGCTCGGGGCAAGGTGGTCACCGCTCCTTATCTGCTTCCTCCTTAAAATCTTCTCTGATCACAACAGGAAAGGTGCTTCTTATCAACGATGAATCAGTGGACAGGCAAATACCGTAACCAATTTTTATGGCTCATCCCCTGGTAACAGCATTATAGTGGAGTGTCCAGAGCTCTCCCCTCTGGCACCCGAGGACGCTTCCTCTGCTGGCTGCGTTCTGAATGACCCGGCAGGACAAAGCTAATCGAAGATCAAGGTGAAGCAGAAATATCCACCAACTTACAAATATTTCAAGGGCAGGGATGAATAGAGAAACAATCATGCTATCTACCCAGTAGATGATGACGACGATGATGCAGTTCACAGGATAGAGTGACTGAAAGCATCTCACAAGTTTTAGCTGGGTTCGTTGTTCCCTAGATGTCGTATGGAAACACACTGGTTTATCAAGTAGTAGTTGCGCCTTACCAATATTATACAGAAAGTGTCAGGAACAAACTTTTCAATGGAACGTGGTCCTTAGAGACATTTTTCAAACAATGGTACTTAGCAATGAAACATAGACGTGCAGATTTACTGGAGACAGGAAGATGGCATTTTTAACAAATCACGGAGGCAGGAATATGGCATTTTTAACACGTCACAGGAAGAGTTATGGCATTTGAAATGAAAATCGAAGTTCATCTAAATTATTTTCCATAAAATAGAGTAATGCCTCCCTCCTTAGTTTTATAGTTGTGTTATGAAGTATGTACTTCATTATGACTTCATAAATCATGGTCTGGAAGTATCCTTGCCACTGCACCTTGTAAATACACTTTTGATAGACATCACTGTTTTGTGAAGGTTTTACTCCATTAATATTTATGGTTCCAGGGCTTTGTTCATCTACTTGATGCTTTAAGACAAGATAAGGCTGCATATATTACACTTCTAATTATTTTACAAAATCTTTTCATTTAGGGGGAATCCCAGAAGTTATGCAAATATCTAGTTTCTGACATTTCTCCGACATTAAACAGAAAATCCATTGAGTTAAAAATTTCCAATGTTTTTAAAAAGTATTCCCTCCAGGAAGCTGATCAAATGAATTATTTAAGTTTATCTCTGCCAGCCTCTCCCATAAATATTGGAAAAGTGAAGTCACTTTACCGCATGGTGGCCTGTGATGGTTTACTTGTTCCCTGTGTGTATACATGACCCTGTTAGTAATGGTGTCACTTATAATTCCTGTGGAAATATGTGCATATGTGTGTACACGTATCTGCAAAGAAAGCATGAAGTACTCAATCTCAAGTTGTGGACTCCTTGAAGATGAGGCTAGAATTTCTTCCTTCTGGTTCAGAGGGTTGAAATGAGGGATCTGAGGATGAAGTGACCTCTGGGGGGTTTAAGTACAGCCTCTCACACTATGGTCATTTATTCACTCAGGCTTAATTCAACACGATATTAATTGCAATTTTCTTGGTTTCATAGATAAGAAGATTGAGATAGAAAAAGAGATTTGTTTGAGGTCTTCTGACAATTTCTTGCCGAGTCAGAATTTATGACTTTTTCTCGGGCAACTGGGAAACACTTAGCACACCTGGAGATTTCTGGGTGGGTGTCGAGCCCAGACAAATTGCAGGTGACTGGCCAGACTGAGAGCCCCTCATCAGGGACAAAGTTCAAGAACATGAAAATACTTTCTACCATCATCAGTGCCTTAGGACAGGACCGCTCCCCTGAACACTTCTGACAGCACAGCTGTATCAATAAAACATTTCCTGAGCACTGATTTTATATGCACATCTTATAAATGGACTACCATGCCGGTACATTTTATTAATATTAAAACGTCCTTGGATCTGGTAGACTAAATAAATAACTATAGCTATTTCCTGTAACTCATAATCATTTTGTGTGTCCCTGGTGTGTTCGGCCCGGAGTTGGAAACCATTGCTGTGGGACGTTTTGCAGTCTTCATCTAAGGTTTATGTGACCAATTTATAGTACAGTATATCAAGCGAATAATATATTTTTTTCTCGATTGGACACATTTTTCTCAATTCTACGCCCATCTCTTGAAAAGTAAATGTGCCTAATTATCGTCAGGAGATAAGTGCTACTGTTGAAGGCTTTACACACAGCACAGGAGTCTCAGGAAAAAAGAAAATGCAATCTTGAGTCATTATGCTTTACTCTCATTATTCCAGTTTTAAAGTGATGAGTCCAAGTCTATGTAAACAAATCATAAAGGATGAGCATGGCATAAAGGAAACATATTTTGACGTATTTAATGATGACCATTTGATGCTAACATCTGTTTTTTTTAACAAAACGTCTTTTGAAACAAATTAGTTCACTGATTTTTTTCACTTAGTTCGGAATTTAAAATTATGAAGTTTTTCATAAAAATATGAAGAATTATGCCTAATTCTTTTAGAAATTTAATGGACAAAACATTACAGCAAAACTTCAAGTATGTGTTATTTCAAGGGGCTTTTTACCTCCTAACCCCTTACTTAGATTCCAATGATCAAAAGCAAAGTTAGGTTTCTGAGATTTAACATCTAAGAAGGAACAGCTGATTTCTTCTTCTAAATTTATCTTGCCCCAGGCTTTGCTGTTCCCGCCAGTAAGCACAGCGCCCTCTGCATAACCAGAACCTCAGTCCTGGTTCCTCTCTTCCTTAAACCTGGGGTAAATGTAGGACCTGATTTACCCAAGACAGTCCTGGTTACCCTTCTTGTCCTGGCTTAATAATCAGCATTCCCTTTGACCTTCAAAGTGTTCTGACTCGGGCAGTAAGTTACACGATCGCTACGTGTCTCCGAAGTTCGCTTCTCCAGCCAGCCCTGTGGTGACCTCACAGTCCCCGGCCGGCCGTCCACTCTCCCCCTCCCTCCCCCACTAGGCTGGCCCAAGCCTCTGGCATCGTCAGCACCTACTGCTCTCTGTGCATCCGATCTCAAAGCAGCATCCAGGCGATCTTTACCAAACGTAAGCCGCCTTCCTCGAAGTATGCAGCGTCACATTGAAAACCCAAGCTCCCTGCTGGGGCCACATCTCCACTCTGCCCCGTCCAGCACATCCAGATCTACAGTCCCCACGTCGCACCCTCGGCGAGGCTCTGCCTTCTGTAGTCTCTCAGTCCAGGGCTTTCTCCCGACTAATCCCTTCTCAGGATTCACGTCTTGGAACTAATGCCAAGTCCTCAGACAGCCTTTCCTCACCACCCAACAAAAGTAGGCCACCGACGGCTCAGCAGTGTCTGCTGTACGGCCCCCAGCCTCGCCCTCCCCCCCAGATCACTGGCCAGAGCTAGGCGGTCAGTCAGCTGAGGCTCCCTCCTGTCAGGACATGGACGTGGAACCAGCACCTGGACCTCTCGTCCACGGCTCCAGCTTTGCTGTTGCAAACGGTGTTCAGTACATTCCGTAGCCCGCATGTTATAAATATTTCATAATAAAAGATTAAAGTTGATAGTCATAAAATTGTGTTTAAAGGTCATGATTATTTATTATAAAATGCGGTGAAATAATCCCCTCAAATTATCTTCCAGATCAGAGTATAGTTCTCAAAAAGTATGAAAATTATGCCTCATCGTTCTCCCCAGTTTCTGTGACTTGAAATAATATTCACTAAACTTCTCAAAATGATAATCATAAAAATATTAATGTTATTATAAAGTATAATAATAATGTAATCTACATGGCCGATTCTTCACCAATTTGAATGTAGGAGAAATATTCATTTTTCTTTAGCTCAGAATGAATCCGATTCCACGTGAGCCTTTGGCTGTGGCAGCAGTAAATCAAATGACAATCATCCATGACCTGCACGTCCTTCCCCAGGGCTGCGCAGCTGTCTGAACCGGGAGTTGAGGAGGTCTGCACAGAAAACAATCGTATGGGCTCTAATCCATCGCAGAGCTCTGACTGGGTCCACGTGGTCCTCTGAAGTTAGCGCTCCACTCGCCCATGTCAAGATGCATTAACATCGTTACCTGCCCAGGTGCCACTTTCCCAGGTGTACCTCGTGAGCCAGAGCCTCCAGAGGGTTGGCAGGGGAGGGACGTCAGTTAGCAAAGTGCCACCCTGGCCGTCATACAGACTCCTCTTCTCCACCCTGTTTCCACCTCTCCCACCATTTCTTTAGGGTAATCTTCTCAGGGGTCCCAGAGTTTCAAGATAGCGAAGCGGAGAGGAGGCCACATTCAGGTGCCTCTGCTTTCTGCCCTGACATAGGGAAGGTTCTTAGACTCTGCCCTGTTCTCCCTTTGGAAAAGTGTGCCTTTGACCCCTTCTCAAAGAATGACTTAAATATATGAAATAAAATACAGATACTCACAAAAGAAGCAAGTTATATTGGAAAACA
Source organism: Neophocaena asiaeorientalis asiaeorientalis (assembly GCF_003031525.2). Lineage (NCBI taxonomy): Eukaryota > Metazoa > Chordata > Mammalia > Artiodactyla > Phocoenidae > Neophocaena > Neophocaena asiaeorientalis. The sequence continues at coordinate 1,285,029 of NW_020173037.1, read as the reverse complement.
ATGATACCTGTACCTTTATTAACCAAATAAGTTCTAACAGTGGACCTAATAAGTACCCTGACCTAATGAAAGAAATACCACGACTACAGTGATACGCAAAACAATATTTTGAGATATCTGTAACAATTGTGCGTAAACGCTAAAATATTTTAAATTTCTATGGGTTTATTGGTATGTACAAAGATGCTGTATTTTTATGTACACTCATAATTGAAGAAACGGATAAATTTCAATTAGAAGTTAGTGGAAGAACTACTAGACGCCCCTGCAATCCCACTCCTGGACACACACCCTGAGAAAACCATAATTCAAAAAGAGTCATGTACCACAATGTTCATCGCAGCTCTATTTACAGTAGCCAGGACATGGAAGCAACCTAAGGGTCCATGGACGGATGAATGGATAAAGAAGATGTGGCACATATATACAATGGAATATTACTCAGCCATAAAAAGGAACGAAATTGAGTCATTTGTAGTGAGGTGGATGGACCTAGAGTCTGTCATACAGAGTGAAGTAAGTCAGAAAGAGAAAAACAAATACTGTATGCTAACACATATATATGGAATCTAAAAAAAAAAAAAAAGGTTCTGAAGAACCTAGGGGCAAGACGGGAATAAAGACGCAGACGTAGAGAATGGACTTGAGGACACGGGGCGGGGGAAGGGTAAGCTGGGACGAAGTGAGAGAGTGGCATGGACATATATACACTACCAACTGTAAAACAGATAGCCAGTGGGAAGCAGCCGCATAGCACAGGGAGATCAGCTCGGTGCTTTGTGACCACCTAGAGGGGTGGGATAGGGAGGGTGGGAGGGAGGGAGATGCAAGAGGGAGGGGATATGGGGATATATGTACACGTATAACTGATTCATTTTGTTATACAGCAGAAGCTAACACAACATTGTAAAGCAATAAAGATGCTATAAAAAAAATAAGTTAGTGGAAGTAAAGACGTAATTTTTTTCTCATCCAATTTCATAGACCCCCTCATGGAGAACCTAATTTACCACATACTAATCATGACGTCTGTGCTGTGGTAAGTAGGTTGTCTCAGCAAAAAAAAAAAAAATAGGCCTGTCTGACTCTCGAAGACACAGTTTGGGGTGAGATGGAGCAGGGCTGCATCTCCGGGTGTGCACGGCACCCCGGGCGCGCCTTGCCTCATGGCCCGCTCCTGAACTTGGCCTCCACCTCCAGGTTTGGCAAACCCGTCCTTTCTTCTGATTGACGGTGGGGACATCCGCACACCTTCAGCTCACACACAGGAAGGTGAAACATCTTCTCTGCGGGGAGTCAGTTTTTAAGACCTATGAGCACGAGAAACGCGTATGAATAAAAAGAGGGTCAGGTCACTGTGGTCCTCACCGTATCCTTGGGAGTGGACCCAGGCGTCACCTGCTCTCCTGAGTGGCGGGAAAAGCGGCTGCAGTGAGGCCGGCTGAGACACAGTCCCGAGGTTGGAGCTGGGTGGCGATCCCCGCAACGCTGCCGCCTCATTAAGTTACTAGAAATGCTACGAAGCACAGGTTTCTGGAGCAGAAACCAAACTTAGGGAATATATATACACAGTTTTCTGCTTAACAAGAGACTAGCGCTCATTTCTCTTGGGTGTCCTGACTTCTCTCTCTGCATTTATTTCTAAACAGAGATATGCCCTGAATTGCACTAGATACAAGCAAATTTGTTTGATTTAAAATGCTATTTTAAAGGAGAGCCAAGATTTTATATTTCGTTTTTCTGAACATTTTATCTTTCATGCCATTATATCATACCATATTACCATTTAATATGTAATTTTAAATTTTGATTCTGATTTAATTTCAAAATTTTAGAAGCATTAGCAAGTCTGAGATTTTGCAGAAAACATTCTGTAACTGATCAAATTCAATGGACTGTCATGAAAACTCACCATAAGAAAAGTGAACATGTACCTCGCCACATTCTGAACTATGAAGTAGACAGATTTAAGATGGTATTTCCACTGTAACGTTTGAAAAATATAGTCACTGGAGTAGGTGCATTGTGAACCAGAGGAGTTATTTTTAATATAAATATGTTGTATATTAATTTTTCTAAACAGAGGAGTCTAATGTTTGCTATTAAATGTATACTTCACGTGTATTCTGTTGGGTTTCCTACTTGTATCAGTAATTGTCCTCTGTACTGTTGTAAATATACACATACGTATTCTTTTAATTCTGAAGGGTATGAACATGCAAATTACAAAGAGCGAGCCTCATTTAATCACGCATAATTAAAAATTTCAGGCTTAGCATGGGTAATCTATCTTGCCCACAAAGGCACAACAATTTCCTGGCTCTCCAAGCAGTACTGACTGATACGTACTTGTGAGCTGTCAGTACGACGTACCAGAGCCCTAGCAGCCTCAGTGTGCGTGTGTCACAGGTGACAGCTTGCACCAACTGGCCTTAGGGGTTGTCAAGGTACTGCGATAAAAGTTGGTCATCATATTTCACCAGCTAAGGTCATCTTAAAACATCTGATAACTTGATTCAACCAGTATTGTCTCAGTAGGTGGTTTATGAGATGTGCAGTTTCCATGGTCAACCTCAGAATAAAATATAAATTTTGTGTTCCAAGTTACCTATAATTGTTCCAAATGTCAAAGTTAAGATAACTGTTTCTTATAAATAACTTTTTATTTATAAGAATAAATAACTTTTTCAGGATAGGTAGTTTAAAATTCCATTTGAAAACAGCTCAAGAATGCAGTTTCTGGATCCCTTGGGGATTCAATATCTTGCAGGCGATTAGGGCATAAACTGAGGCAAAGCCTATGACACCTGTGTCCTGAAGAAGCACACTTGACATTCAGTGTCTCAGCCTGGAAGCAGGGTAAAGAGTCCGTGCTTCCTGGTCCTTCATTACAGGGAAGGGAGCACTAAGGTTTCAGAGGCAAGCACTGGAGGGGTGTGGAGAAAAGGGAACCCCTGTGCACTGTGGGTGGGAATGTAAACTGGTGCAGCCGCTACGGGAAACAGTGCGGAGGTTCCCCTCAAAACTCTACAAATAGAACTACCCTATGATCCAGCAGTTCCACTCCTGGGTATTAATCCAAAGAAATAAAAACCCTAAGTAGAAAAGATAGATGCACCCCTATGTTCGTTGCAGCATTATTTACAATAGCCAAGACATGAAAGCTACCTAAGTGCCCATCAGTAGGTGAATGGATAAAGAAGATATAGTATACATATGCGATGGAATATTACTCAACCATGAAAAAGAATGAAATCTTTCCATTTATGACAACATAGATAGACCTAGAGGGTCGTACGCTAAGTGAAATAAGTCAGAGAAAGATAAATACTGTATGATTTCACTCTACATGGAATCTAAAAAACAAATCACATGAACAAACAGAACAAAACAGAAACAGACTCATAGATACAGAGAACAAACAGGTGGCTGCCAGAAGGGAGGGGGTCGAGGTAATGAATGAAATCGGTGAGTGAGATTAAGAGATACAAACTTCCAGTTACAAAACAGATGAAAATAAGTGAGTCACGGGGGTGAAATGTACAGCATAGGGAATAGAGTCAATAATGATGTAATATCTTTATGTGGTGACAGAGGGTAACTAGACTTATCCTGGCGATCACTTTGAGATGTAGAAAAATATCGAATCACTACGTTGTGTAACTGGAACTAACATAGTGTCGTAGGTCAACTATACTTCAATTTAAAATATATATCTAGACATTGGGAGGAAATGCATCAAAATGCTAAATGGTTATCTCTGGGGGATGGGGATTATGGGTGATTGTTAACTTTCACTTTATGGTTTAATGTATTTCAACTTGTCTGCTATGAATACGTATTGCTCGTAAAATTAGAAAGAAAACAATAAATGTCATTAAAAATGAAAAGAAAATAAACCTGAATCTCTAAAAAAGAATACATATAGATGGTTTGAGTTTAGTTGTAAAATCAGAGAGACCTGGGTTTACATATTATTTCCAAAATTTAATACCTGTATGAGTTTTGGAAATGCATTCAATTTCTAACTCTTGGTGTCCTCGTCAGGAAAATGGAGAATAATCATATCTATCAAAGCATTTGTCACAGGACTTGAATCACGGTGATAAAGCTAAGTAAATGCTTAGTATTTTGTTAGAAGAAAATTTTAAATATTTTGGTCTCAATTCTACACAAGAAAGATGGGAAGACGTGGAGAGATTCTGGAAATTATGGAGAGCATTAACTTCCACCGATTTCCCTTGAATTCAAGTCACTAAAGAAGGATCATAGGTGGACAGGAGCATTATTCATGATAATGGGGGACAGTGGAAACAGGAATCCAAAGGGGAAAGAATAAATTTCATGGAAACCCTGGAGGCAATAAATACAAAAATAGGCCCAGCTCTGCAAAAATCAGAACATGTGATACAGACTTGCAAGAACAAATAAGTTTAGAGAAACAAAGTGGTTATAAAGGGAAAAATAAAGCTTGATATGATTTTAGAAAACGTAAAGTTTGATATAGAAGTGGAAATAATATTGGTAGAGATATTTGTCTGGGATATGTACACTGGCCTAGGGAGGCTTAGATCCATAAAATCCTTTTCAAAATATACAGTGTGCATATTTAGGAATATTGATTGAATTGTTTGGGAAAACAAATTTTGAAGACAAAAATCAGAGATGAAAATATGAAAGTTCATATCTACGTAAGATTCTCTCTAACACCCGTGTTGTTACTACAGTGATCTTTGGGGGCTCAAGCAAACCCCCGAGTGAACAGAGCAGAGCCAGGTACAGGAAGGTGGCCCCAGGCCTGAGCACAAGGGGGACATTGTTTAACCACCGAGGAGCTGTGTTAGTTTTCCAGGGCAGCCAGAATGAAGCACCAGAGCCTGGGCGGCTTAAACCACAGAAATTTATTTTCTCATAGTCCTGAAGGTCAGAAGTCCAAGATCAAGGTGTCAGCAGGTTTGGTTTCTCCTCAGGCCTCTCTGCTTGGCTTGCAGCTGGCCACCTTCTCCCTGTGTCTTCACATGGTCTTCCCCCTGTATGTAGCTGTGTCCTCATTTTCTTTTCTCAAAAGGACACAGCTGGTATCAGATTAGGGCCCACCTCGTGCTCTAATTTTAACTCCATTACCTCTTTCAAGACCCTGTCTACAAGGACAGTCACATTCTGAGGTACTGGGGGTCATGGCTTCAACATAGGAATCTGGGGAGACACAATTCATCCCATACCAGATGCTGTTTAATTTTAGTTTGGGTTAAAGATAAGGACACTTACCAGGCACGTGGCCCGTGTAAGTAGCACCTCAGTGGTTAGGACACCTGGGCTGGGGACGTGTTGTCAACCTGGGGACACCTGCTTCCACATGATTCATGTCTTCCCGACCTCAGTGGCCATGTACATGTAGATTTTTTTTTATAGGAATGTAGATTTCTGAAGCATTTTGAAAGGCTTGGAAAGATGACATAGGTTACCCTCAGAAAAGGCAGCTCCCGAGGTCATGGCATTTGCCAAGGTAACACAGGACAGGGTCGGGGTGGGGGGTGGGGGGGCCGATTTCAGTTTGGGAAAGAAGTGAGCACCTCATGAAAGGTTCCTGAGACAAAGACAAGGGACTCCTGGGACGAATCTGGAAACACAAAGGCATCGGGGGAGAGCGCATCACAGCGGAAACAGCTGAATTAAAAGCCCAGGAGGTGGTGAGAGAATGTCAATGAAACATCTCCCCAGAAGAAGGGGAAAGAGGCTCCCTGAGGCTCCACTGGGGAGCCTCAGAACAAGGGCCATTGTAAGTACCTTAATTATTGTTTGTTATTCACAATCCTTTGAAAATAGAAATCCTTACAGTTCAACAGCATCAAATGTACTGATTGGAGCTTTTCACGTTGCAATTAGAGTAAAAGTCATTGAGACGTGTTCATGGGGACACTTGAAGCAGCATTTACGCAGAAGGGACTGATTTTAAAACTAGAGTGCATCAGGATCACATCTATTTGGGAGGCTCTGGAACCACTCAGGGCGCTTAGTGTCGCGCAGCATAATAAAGGTGGACGCAATCTGAGAGTTCTTCTCCGTCGAGCAGATATTTATAACAATCTCATGATAAACTTGTACATTTAGGATATCTTCAAAGTTTTTCATTTATATTTGCTTTCAGCTAAACCTGTCATCTTAAGTGTGGGCTTCTGAGCAAGCTTGAAGGGGAGACTGACCTCAGTTGTAAGCTTCCCCTGTTGGCAGTGATTTCCTGTGAACGTCAGGCTGTGGGGAGGAAAGAGCTGGTTCTGACTTTCTTAGGACACGCACACACGCGTGTACACACACGTGTGCACGCACACATGTGCACGCATGCGCACACACACAGGGCCACTCCGCTTGTAGTAAATACAGTTTAAATCAGAGAAAAAGTAGTCACTTATGAAGTAACACATTAAAAGCCCAAAGCAAAAATACCCAAGGCTGGGCATCCGGTTACAACGGTCGGAGAAGTGTGACGCCCTTCACGGCCGTTTTCAGAGGAGGCCAGAGGGTGAGGAGAAGGTAAGATTAGCAAAGCAAGGATGCAGAAGAAGTCAAAGGACGTCGCTGTTCCTGCACCGTCAGCGGGAGGGGAGGGCGGCGTGGGTGTGGGTGAGGGCAGGAGATGGGCCGTCGGCGCCCCGCGTCCTGGAAACACGTGTCGCCCAGGCTCCCAGGCACACGTCAGCTTCGAGGGCATCCTTAGGCTCATAGGTTGTGGGAAACGTAGCCCAGCGCAGCCAGCATAGACGGAGGAAGAGAAGGGCCAGGACACGTGGGAAGACACGGCCCCTCGGCGGCGCCCTTGCTCTGCCCTTCCCCTGGGGTGTCTCTCCGGGGTGTTTTTTTATCCCACCTCTTGTGTGAGCAGGACCAACTCAACAGGGGACAACAGGCAGGGCCCCTGCTCCAAGAGGGGTGTCCCAGAGGGTGACTCCTGCTTCCAAGAAATGAAACGGGGTAACGCGATCAAACATGATGTGGATGGCGTCAGTGACGTTCGGGGGGAAATTGAAGATGGGCTGTTGGCGAAGTGCTCAGAGAAGGAGAACAGCTGAACTGAGGTCTGCCGATGAAAACAGAGACAGTCCTGGGAAACTCTGCGGGCAAAGCAGATTTTACAAACTTTCCAGCTCGATTAAAATGAGATCCATCCACCTAATCGGAAGAAGTTGTCGAACAGTTTAAGAAAAAGTTAAGCTATTAGAATGGGAGGCAACAGCAACTCAGCCATGGCTGATAAAAGTCTAAACCAGAAACACCACTTTGGCAAAAAAACTTCGCATTATTTGTTAAAATGAGAATGCATAAATTTTGTGGCCTAGCTAGATACCTTAGAGAAATGTGGCTCTAAAAGGCAAACTATAAAACTGCTCATGGAGCCATTAAAGGAAAAAAAGCTATGTAAACACAAAGATCTATAAGGAGTAAAAGGTATACCTATATTTTGGTGCTTCCAAACTATGGAGTAGTGTAGAGCCTCACAAATGAATGAGCTACAGCTACAGGTGGCAACATGGACCCATTTCAAACACTTTACATTAAGAGAAAGTAGCAAGTCAAAGAAAGAGCTTAGCGTTTGAAAAATTGTTAGAAACAGAAAATGATAGATTGTACACTGATATACAATAAATGATAAAATGTAGATGTCTACATGTGTTGGCAGTAGACCGCTTTTAAAACAAGTGTTTTCACAGCACAAAATTCAAGATAGGTTAGTCTGAGGGAAGCAGAGGAAGGTGTGGCTGGTGAGACCGTACCCAGACTCTTGTGTTTGTTAACCTGGGTGATGGGTGCCAGTCTGATTATTCCTTAAATGATCAGTATTTGTTTCATGCATTATTTGTATTTATGATGTATTTCATAGAAAAACATCCAAAACTCCTAAAACACTTTATCAAAACTCGGCATTATTTGCAATTCCATAAGCAATAAAGACTCTATTATCTTGTTTTGAAATTTTTCAACTTCAAATTTTGCCAGTTAATTTTCTCTACATATTTACCAATAATTGAATGTACTTTCCCACAAATTAGCTTTCAAAAATATTGTCCAGCTGTCCGCAACTCTGTCTTATTGATTTTTTAAAAACTGTCTTTATACAGAAGCCTGGTAACCCTTTCTTTGTCTTACAGTATTCCACTGTTTTTTTACAGATTTTGATTTAGTTTGGATTTTACTTGTTATCAATTTGTAATATGCAGATTTTAAAATAATTACATATTTAGTTCTGTTGATCATTTCCCCCCCATTTAAACTTAGGCGTTTTATGGAAAAAGATCCTTGCTTAAATGTATTATACAGTTTAGTTTTTATAGAAATTTTTATTTAGCTGGGATTTATTTTGATATCAGGATGTAGGAATCTATAACTAACTTAATTTTTTCAAATATTCAGCAAATTATACGTTAACCACATTCACTGAATAATTTATTTTCTCCTGTTAGTAGATATATAGCAGCTTTATCATAGACTAATCATAGGAAAACATTATGTAAAATTAATTTTGATCAAATTAACGCTTGCATACAGTTGGAGGTCAGATGCTGCAGAAAGTATTCAGATTCATACAGCAGTCCTGCACCCTCCATGCCCTGCCCTGTTCCTCGCAAATCACAGCCATGGCGGCTTGGAAATGTGACCCTGGGTCTCATGCAGGAAAGGAGAATACATGAGAATAAATGAACCAGCTCTCCAGGGGAAAATTAAATTTTGTGACCAAACAGTAGTGAATCATATGTTTGAAAACAAAATTCTACTTTTCTGTTAAAAACTGAATTGACAATTCTATCTTACCTGAAAATAATCCAGAAACTGTCCTTGCATCTGTAAATTCCACGTCTTGCCCACAAAACCTGGTAGAGTCATCCGACCTGGGATGTCTTGCCCTGAACAGGGAGCGTTGCATTACTCCGGAGTAGGAAGGCTCATATCCAAATGTCAACTGTATCTTCTGACCACGTTCTAATCCATATTACACACTCCACTCCACTTTATTATTGACGATAAATAACATCCCACATTATATTGATTTATGTATAAGAAAGTTGGGTTTGATAAATTTGGATCTTGAAAAGATGAGAGAAGATAAGGAGATGGATTGCTTTGTGTTTCTCCAACCAGCAAAGTTCACTTGTAGAAGACAAAAAGCTGAGCTCGTGAGGCTTAAAATAATTTCATATTCTACTGCTTTTGAAAACGGAGCTTTTTATAGCTACCAAGGGGACTAGGAAAACACAATATGTCAAGACACTGAGGAAACAAAGAAATAAGGGAAAATCAGAATACAAAAGAAGTTCCCTTTGCTGCTAAGTACTTTTAATGAGAAGAAAGAGGCATTCTGAAATAACAGCCTGGTTCATAGACTATTATAAACACTCTGCTTTTATAAAATATGATTTAGTAGATTAAAAACACAGGTAGCAAATATTAACTGTCCTGATTAGATTTCGGAAATGAAACAGATGTGAGAACTGTCCAGGGATTTTTACAAGTACTCAATACTTTCTTCTACAATATTCAAGGGGACTTGAAACATTATACGTATATGTAATATATAGAATATTATAATATGTTTATATGTCTCTAATAATAAATACCCTTACTTTCCCATGGTTACACATATATATTTAGATCAGTTCTGTTGCTAAATAACAATTAGTACATTTTCTCTGGGTGGCATAAAAATGTACTCATGTAAGAATAGTATCTACACAATCTGTGAAATATTTTAATATGTAAAAAAAAAAGATCAACACTGAAAAATAAAATTAAGTTGCTAGTAAGTTAATAAGTATGGCATGATCTTAGGAGAATGGGTAGTCATTGCAAATTAGGGAAAACATTCAATTATTTATAATCAGAATTTTAAAAATTGAGATATAATTAAGGTATGCCATTGTGTACGTTCCAGGTGTACAAAGTGTTGATTTGATGCGCTTATATGTCGCAGTACGATTGCTGCCTTAGTGTTAGCTAACACCTCCATCAGGGCAGATAATTATTATTTCTTACACATCACAACGTATATATATGTATACATATACAATGCCTGGTATTGTATTAAGATAGACATTGTGATTTAAGCAACTTGGCCGCATTTTTGAATTTTGTAATATTTGCCAAAATTTTAGGATGAATTGAGTCATTGAACCAAATCTCTGTTCCTTTGCTTTAAATCTGTTTGTTGTTGTTGTTTTATTTGCTTATTTCAGTTCATGGTTTACTAGAAAGGAGTGAAATATGGAGGGAAAATAAAAAGGGCAAAGAGAAGATGGACAGATGAGGGAAAGATGGAGAGAGAGAGGAAAGGTGGGGAGAATGAACCCTAGTGCTGAGAACCGGGCCTGTGAGAAGAGGACCCTCTGGCGCACCGTGGACCAGGCAAGACCCTTGTGGGCCATCTGTCTTCTTCTGATGATGGTCTCTTCACGGTGAACACAGAGGCCAGGCATCGTAATGACAGCTGGCCCAGGACTTCTTCCCCTTTAAAGGAAAAAGAATAGGAAAATAAGATACGCCCTACAGTCTTTACATCTTTCATTTTTCTGGAAAATGTGCCTATGCTTTGTGCTTTGTCCAGTGGAGTTGGTTCTGCTACAGTTGGAGCTTTACCTAATCTGGGCAAATACAGAAGTGATGTCAATGCAAGGAAAGGTGCTGTTTGTCCCCGTAGTTTCTTAGAACAAACTGCCACGCCATTAAGAACAGTGTTGGCGAAATGTGAAGACCTTTGAAATAGAATCTGAAACACCTGGGAAATGTCTCCCGTTGGTTAAAAAGTGTCTGACTTCATGTCTTCGTGGACTTCTCCATCTTTCACTGCTAAGCTTTGTGTCAAAGTCACAAATGCAGATGAAGAAGCTGCAAGGACATTGCAGGTTGCGTCGATAAAAATTATTAATAAATTACAATTGCGGTTTTGATAAAATTGTTTCCATGAACAGATAATTTCTTCAAAGACCTATATCTTGAAGGAGAAAGCAAAGGCCCCAAAAAGGACTTTCAAAAATTGGAAAACTGTGATTCTAGGTACAAATGTCTCTCTTGAGTGGAGACTTCCTGCTTATTTCAGTTGTCAACTGAGAATTTTACATCTGATTGAAAAGAGATGCAGGCAAAATAAAGACTTTTCCAGCTGAATAAAAGCTAAGATAAATCTTCATCAGCCAATGTGAGTTACAAAAAAAAAATGTTAACGGAAATTCATGAGACTGAAGTAAATGGTACCAGATGGGTACTTTGATTTACAAAAAGGCTGGAAATGGAAAGAAATGGGTAAATACAATTTTCTCATTTTCAAAGATTTCTTTAGGAGACAAATGTTTAAAGCAAAAATTAGGAACTATATTGTCAGGTTAATAAAGTATATTAAAGTAAAATATATGAAAATAATAAGGAAGGGAGGAGAGAGGAGTGCCCGTCGCTCCCCCTCAGCTCCCCAGGATGGTGCAAGCTCCCTGACCTGCTGCTTGGACTGTCAGAAGACAAAATGTTCAAGGGAGTTATTTGAAAACTTTTTAAACTTTTACATTCCTTTTGAGCTACATGAGATCCTAAAATAAATGTAATATTTTAACTAAAAATAAAGCAGATATATATAGTATAGAAAACAGATAAGAAATAAGATGAGGTAGAACAACAAGTGCCCTTTTCTGGTCATAGGACATTCTGGGCACTGAACCTGCGTCTCTGTCACAGCTTCCTGTTCTAAGTAACGTGGAAAACCACCAAATAGCAAAACTCACCTTGGCTATGAAGCCTGTTCTTCTGCTTTGCTGTCAGCCATGTAGGCAGAAGCATCGCCTCAACAATGCTGGTCCTCATTAAAAACTGATTTATTGTCCTACCTGACCCTACCTCACTAAAGTTCCATTTTTTTCTCAACGTAGAGTATGTCTCATCTCTCCTTGAATTAGAGCAGTCCATCTACCCATTTGTTTCATGTATGTGATCCTGAGGGTTCATTATGTACTAGCCACTGTGGATTCCAAAACTTAAAGTTTCTCCACTCTTTCCCTGGTTTCAGTTAGCATGTGTGTTACTGCCTGCTCTGGACTCTGTACCAGGTAATTCATTTACGTGGCATCACAACAAAGGGAGGGTCCCGTATGTCAGATGACAACACATACACAGGCACAGCTGAGACAGGGACACATGTGCCAGCAGAGACTTCCTGGGCGAACCGTCCCTGAAGTGGTGACATGGACGGGTAGGGACCAGTCAATCAGGAAAGTGAGGGGCACTTAGACAAAGAAGGCTGTAAAAATTGAAAACTGAGATCAGCTCACAGTCTCTCTGTTCCTATACAGGTGTGTACCTATAAAGGGTGTCTGTTCAACTCTGTCCTGGAAACTCATTACAATCTTGCTAAAGATTCTATTTTTAAAGTTAATACATTTACTTGACTTTAACAGAATGCAAATCCTCCTTAAAATTGCATATGTCATAGGAGGTCTAGGAGACCATTTTTGGAAAACAGTAAGATTGACTCTAATGTTTAGACTTTCCTTGAAAATTAAAGGCATTGACCGTTACGTGTAATTTTTCTCCCCCGCCCCGTATTTTTAAAAGAGGCTTCCATCGAGAGGAATAGAGAGCAGAACATAAACCTTATTTAAAGACTTAAAAAAAATGTGTCTCTCCATTTGCTTTTTCCCAATATAGCTCCTTCTTTTTGGTGCTGTGGACCTCTTGAGTCTGAAATAAGATGGACCGAGGTATCCCATTCTATACCGAACAGCCACGAATTTTCTTCTGCTAGCTTTCAAACCATTTCAAGTTGATTGTATTGTCTAGAATTACATACTGCAGAGAAAAGAGATACATGGCAACTCCATAGGACTTATATACAAGAACAGTAGAAACGTTCATAGAGATTCGTGAATATAGTTTATGAGCAAGTCCACCTCCACGTAAGTGTTTCCTTTTGCACAGGTGTTTGAATTCTAGATGTTATAACAGGTGTGGGGAGAAAGTGGTAGAATGATCAAAATCAAGCGGGTTTCACGTAGATTGTGCCAATAGCATTTTGCATTTGACGGATTTGCTCCCTTATTCATACTCTCCTCTTCCCAATTCTCTCTGGATTCCCCAAGCATCTGTACTCTGCTCAGGCTGTCAAGTGATGGACCAATCACCACAGGCTTCTTATGTCCATCTGCTCTTTGACTCATGGGCTTTCATGGGCTGTGAGGTCCATTTCCCCGAGTGTTCTGGGCATTCCACGGAGCTGATCGGAAAACCTAACACAACACCGCCTAAAAAGAAAGGGCATCTCATCAACCAGAGATGACTCTCACTTTCTATGTGGCAAGTTTCTAATTTAACAGTGACCCCCAGAAGCGGATGCCCACCTGCATTCTCACACAAACAAAATAATGACCCATAAATCTCACTGTACCATAGCTTATTTTTCTGGGTTAATCAGTTATAGTATAGACAGGCATATATAATTGCTTAATCCAGAAAAATAAGCTACGGTGCAGTGAGATGCTAGGGCCACTCTTTCGTGTGTGTGAGAATAGACCTTCTACAGCCCCAGCTCTATTGCATTAACCCCCTCGCAGTCTCCCACCTGTTCCCAGGTGAGTGTGCTGGCGTAACTCCCTGGAAAGCCCCCATCATTAACACCTCCCCTTCAGCCTTTTTCTCCTCCCAAACCTATTTCCCCTATTGTTGCACTTATCATATGGAATTGAAAGAAAATTCTGCCTGTTTACTCTTCTTCTACCCTCTTCTCTTCCCCTAAGAGTTTACTGTTCTCCAGGGCGACACCCTGCCTGGCCCACCTGTGTTATCAGAGGGGTTCTGGAAACTAGATTCTCCCCCGCCAGTGAATATCTGTGTAACCGGACTGAAAACAGGTGGATACAACACAAGTGGAGGTCAGAAACCTCGTTCTCCTGGCTGTGATTTATGGGACAATGACAGTAACTTAGGAGGATTCAGCATAAAAGTAATGCTCTAAATTACAGAATTTCAAAAGAATCGCTAGACGTCTTTCAATAACAGCCAATAATATCCAAGCAGTAGCCTCTACACGATTATCAAGCATTTATTATCCCCCCTCTAAATGCTAACAATTGACAGTTAAATGGATGTAAACATAACAGTCATGAGAGAATATGAACAATCGTGCCATATTCTCTTTCGGAGAACGCTGTAGTGCTTGCTTCTGGAAGGAAGAGAGAATTATCCCCATCTTACAGGGAGGGAAAGTGGGTAAGGAGAAGCCTGGTAGCTTACCCAGGATGACCCGCTGAACCAGTGCTGGCGCCGTGATTCTGAGGCCACTGTCCATCTTATCTCTACTTTGCTAATTTGGAAAAGACAAAAGCAAAGAAACAAAAGCAAGCCTGCTCTGAAACATGTTTTTAAGTATAAGGAAAGTAGCATTTTAAAATCGGTTAAAATAAGGAAAGCCAGGAAGAGAGGACACAATTTAGAGTTGTGTATGTTTTTTTTTTTAACATTAGTATCAATAAATGAGATCATACTTTAGAGATGTGTCTGTTAGAAAAACCACAACTATATCAAACTGTGTGTAACTGGGCTAGAAATTGATTTCCGTCGAGAGCAATAGCTTTAGTTCATCTGTGTAAATATATACTCAACAAGGCTGGACGGTGCACACTGAGGGGGTAGGTGTGAATATTCTTCAATTCTGCCAGCAGTCTCTCACTAAGTACTGTGTGTTAGGTACCTAATAACACTGAAAAATAAAAAAGATTTTATACAAATATTACACAATTGACACACATATAAAAATCGTTTAAAATAGCTATCTGTATAGTCCAGAATAATTTAAATATTCTTTTATGTCATATTTATCTCATTAAATTAATATTTATTTGGGGAATAGTCACTTGGAAGATCTTTTCCATTATTTATTGTCTGGTCCATTTTTGATTTATTGATAAACGTTCACCTTGATTTAGAAGGATAAAATCATAAAATACCAAATTCCCTGGCACTGATGCTCACATGGGTGGCAAGGAGTCCGAGTAGATGAGGTTGCATTCCTACCTAGAGTTTTAAAAGGCTTTGTAGTTTAAGACAAACGCTACCAGGCATAAAACTGACAATAAATGTACGTTGTAATCAACAAATCTAATTGACATTATGACTTGTTTAATAAGAAGGCTTTAGGGCACTTATAGAAAGCCATGACCTGCATATAATTAAAATATTACAATTATAATCACAATAGTAATTCCAGTTAACATGGAAAATGATGAATAATAACAAAACTGAGAGCAAGACCAATGCTGGCTAAGAGGAAGTAGGAAACAAAATAAACACGGCTAGAGTCAGGTATGGAGAATCAAGAATCCTAAACTGGGTTATGAAAAGGAACATTTAATGAGCACTTCCTAAGTGCTTTTCATATAGTCACTAATTAAATTATCATAACAGTCATATGAGGTAAGTGCTATTTTATTCCCATTCTAGGCAGGAAGAAACTGAGGTGGGAAAGTGTGCAGGACGCCTCTGTGGGCTTCCCAGATCTCAGTCCCACCCTGTCGTTAAGCTTCAGACTCTGGTCCAGAGCAGCTCCCGGGCCATCCTGTGGCTGTCCCACCTTGGAAAAGTCAAGGAGCTGGTTATTTTGTTAATCGTACAACATGTGTAATTACCAGAGGCAAGAAGATCTTCCAGAAAGCTGATTGCTCACACGTGGCCACGGATACAGATTTCCTCTATGTTAGCCAAGGACAAGGCCATCATATTGTTAGCTTAATTAAATTTCGCTTTATCTCTATCCACCAGGTTGAAATGAACTCTCAGGCTCGCCCCACCATACCCTCACTAGAGACTGCATTCAGGAAGGATTCCAATCAGGAAAGGTGCTAATTCTGCCGCATACCCTGGGAAAAGCCCTTCCTTTTCTTTTTATGTGTTACTGCATAGAAAACATGAAAGCCACTGTATCTGAACAAATTATTTCGCTCTGAAAGTTTAAGCTGCTAAGGGGCTAGAAAAAGGTCGGCTGAAAAAAAGAAGGTGCATGAAGGACGTGAAAACACAGAATGACTTTTGGGAACAGGATACGTATTAGAGACATGTCCCTCCCGCACTCACTCCCTTCCTTTTTTTTTCTTTCCCTTCCTTCACTCCCTCCCTCCCTCTCTTCTTTCCTTCCTTCCTTCCTTCCTTCCTTCCTTCCCTCCTTCCTTCCTTCCATCTTCTTTTCCAACATTACTATTTAACATCTTCCTTGTGCCCAGCTCTGGGTCTACCGTGGAGAGACAGGCAATCTTTGCTATCTGATGCTTGTACACCTGTCATTGGCACAAAGGCAGTAAACAGGTAACAAATGACGTTAGCACAGGTCATGAGCACAGCTGTGAATAGAGCCTCGTTGTGAAGAGATACTGAACAGCTGGGTGTTGTGGGCTGCAGTCGGGGGCTCCCTAGAGAAAGTGGGTGGCAAAGACCTCTCCAAAGAGGTAGCTTTTGAAAAGAACCAGAGAAAGCCCTAGTGGAAGGGGATGCAAGCAGAAGAAACAGTGGCAAGAGTCCAGTGGTTGGAAGGAGCTACCGAACATGAGGAATGTGGATCAAGAAAATAGCACATGGGACACAGTGAAGGAGGGCTGAAGTGAATCCAGAGAGGAAAGGGAGCCGGGGCGTGTGAATCCAGAGAGGAAAGGGAGCCGGGGCGTGTGAATCCAGAGAGGAAAGGGAGCCGGGGCGTGTGAATGTCTGATGCCGTGAGGAACCCTGTGTTGCACGTGCTTCTTTTGAGTTGTCTGTTAAATACCAAGGAGAAATACCAATACAGGAGGTGAGAGAGTTTCTAAATCAGAGGAGACGGTCAGCTTGGGCTTCGGTGACTCAGGCAATCGTGGACCATAGATCAAGTCTGGATCCATTAGCATCTCCGGCCAAGCTGTGTACACTTCTACCAAGTTTCCCAAGTGATTCTTGTGCTATTATAGTTTGGGAACTGTTGTGAACTGAATGTTTGTGCCCCCCCCTGCCCAGTTCATATGTTGATATCCTAATCCCCAGGGTGATGGTCTTAGGAAGTGGAGCCTTTGGGAGGTGGCTAGGTCTTGGGGGTGGAGCCCCCGTGAGTGGGATCAGTGCCCTCATAAGAGGCACGCCCGGGAAGAGACGTGAAAGCTTGCTGCTCCTCCTTCCTCTTGCTGCCACGTGAGGACAGGCCAGATGGTCATCTGTAATTCGGAAAGAGGGCCTTCCCCAGGAACCTGACTGTGCCGGCATCTTGATCTCAGACTTCCCGGCCTCTGGAACTGTGAGAAAGGAACTTGTTTAAGTCACACGGCCTATGTTCATTGGCTATAGCATCCCAAGCTCACCAGGACAGGGTCTGTGGCTAGAGAGATTACAGTCAAAAGCATGGAAGAGCTGAAGCTCTCCGAGAAGAGAATGACTAGGAGGAAAAAGGATCAGAGCTGGTCAGTGCTGTGCCTGGGCGTGTGTGCCACCACAGCAGGTGGGGAGTGCGGTCAGGAGGGGACAGCTGCTTGGACCCCAGGGAGAGCACCTCAGCGAGAGGTGTGGTCTGCAGCAGGGCGCAGAGCCAGGAGGCCCGGTGATGGGCAAGTGGGACAGCAGAGAGAACAGATGCATCCCCGTGCATCTTCGGGGATGATGGGCGTAGAAATAGCCTCAGAGGCGTGTTATCAGTACCCTGTAAGAGTCACACTCTATTCAAATAATGATGTCATTATTTCATACTTAGACAACTTTCTTAAAACTAAGCTCCTCTTTAAAATATGAGTTGTTTGCCAACGAACAATTTAATTGGCTATTTACTTATTAAAGGTTTTGCTATTCATTTTCTGACCTCTGATTTATATCAGATTCCATCAGCCATGTTATATACATGGGCTAATTCATGAAAAATGATAAATAAAAATTTTCTGTGCTCTTTATTGACTTTATAAGAGAAAAGCAAAACATCAGACTCTGGATTATTATTTTTTTAACTGAAGACAATGAATTTATGTTATGAAAGATAATTTTTACACTATACTAGAATACCTGTTTCCTATAAATGGTCTATTTTCATGTTCATGTAGTCTATTTCAGATGATCTACGTAATAGTCTAAACTCAAGAGGCAAAATAATGGATGAATGAGTAGGAATACCTGCATGGTTGACCGTCCTTGATATGAGCATGTACGCATGTGTGTGGATATGTATATAAATATGTGTATATGTGTGTACATGTGCTTGTATGTATATATATCTATATATTTACCACAGAGAATATCTGCAGATTTTTGCTTGTAAAGAAGGTTTCATACTGACTGTGAAGTATGAAATGGAAATTTCTCTGTCCCTATCCCCCCAAAATGGAGATGAGGGATAAAAGCACTTGCTGTGCCGAGAAATAGATCAACATAAGTTTATATGCCGATGGCTGCCAGGACTGTCTCTTGTTAACGAATTTATGTAAAGATATATTACACTCTTAAAGGCTATTCCTCCATCTTAATCACTGACTGTGGTCGTCATGGGTCAATACAGAAGTTCTCCTCCATCGTAAACTAATTCAAAGACACGTGACTTTCATTAGTCAATGAAAATAAGTGAAACACACTGAGAGGTTGAATATAAAAATGGAGAAACGCCAGCTCTGTATCACGAGAGAACTCGGACCCAGAGCCTTGGCCGTGACCAGTCCAGGAAGCCCAGCCACAGCCTCTCCAGGGGTGCGCCCACAATAGTCAGGATTTGGTTAGTAACTGCTGGCTTCTCTGGTTTTGCACCTCCTCCAACTTCTGAGTCAACCGGAGAAAACCCAATGTGCTCCCCTAACCCATCATATAGGATGTCTCCTAGTTCACCACAGCCAGCTTCCCGCGTCCACCCGAAAGCTCTCCCACTGCCGTGCTGCCTTCCAGTCTCTGCGAAAATGCACGCGCCGGTGGCATTTCTCATTTGGGTGGTCCTTGTGTATCTCATGCTTTAGGCAAGTGACTGCAGCCCTTTTTCTTTTCCATAAAAGGATCTAGAGACACTCATGATACGGGGAGCGGAGAGCTGACTGTATGGAGAGTTAAGTGCTCCCGAGTTGTACGATGACCTTGATGGCAAAGTGTGGAGGCTGGAGGCTGTGCACTGATCCGCTAGGATTCCAGTCTCCTCCACCCTTGCCTTTAGGCTTGCTTGTACATACGTTTTAGGAGTAACTGCATAATTTGCTAAACCCACTCTCTCTCTGCTACGGTGACTCTCAGGTCGTGGAAGCTCTGCCGGGACGGCCAGCAGCTGGAGGGAGACACACCCTTCATCTGTGAAGCCTCTGAGACTGTTGAATTGGCTGTTACAGCAGCACATCCACGACTATCCTGCACTGACCATGGACGAAGAGATCGTCATCCAATTAGAGCCATCGCGTTTACAACGCGTTGTCTGTATATAGAAAATAAAGTTACTTAGACTAATTAAAGTACTACAACTTCAGAACATTTTTATATTGGGGTTGGATTTATTCTGCTTTCTTTATCTTTATTTACTGGTTTGCATAAAAATTTATTTTATATTGGAGCGTAGTTGATTTACAACGTTGTGTGAGTTTCAGGTGTACAGCAAAATGATTCAGTTATACATGTACATGTATCTATTCTTTTTCAAATTCTTTTCCCATTTAGGTTATTACAGAATACTGAGTAGAGTTCCCTGTGCTGTACGGTAGGTCCTTGTTGATTATCCATTTTATATATAGTAGTGTGTCTATGTTAATCCCAAACTCCTAATTTATCCCTCCCCCGCTTTCCCCTTTGGTAACCATAAGTTTGTTTTCTGTGTCTGTGAGTCTGTTTCTGTTTTGTAAATAAGTTCATTTGTATGCTTGTTGGTTGTCATTAAGTCATGTCTCTGCGGGGGACAGGGTTGGGAGCTTCCTACTGATACCAAGCAGGACCCTGTGGGGCTCCTGGGCACAAAGCTTTTCTGTGTCCCCCATTTCTTTGATTACAGGAAATAGCCTTCATTCAGCCTCCATGACCTTCCCTGAGTCCCAACAGCAGATTCAAGCAGTTGTTAACTAGGGAAGGGAGGGGATGCCAGACCAGGGAGAAACAGTCAAGAGCAGCCTTGGGGCAGGGTCCTGGCTCCCCATCAAAGGATACACACAACAATATCTTTGGGCTGCTTTGCAGATACTGAAACCCCCTCTAGGCGGGAGAAGTTAAGGGTATGCTGCCCACAGTCACGTAGACCCCAGACGGGTTGATACCCGAAGGTTGATGAGGCCGACTCCCGGTGACCTCACCACCAACCAATCAGAGAAACGTCCATGAGCTGACCACGCCCTCCTTGAACCATTACTGTAAAACTCCTCACTGTCCTCTCCAAGAGGGGACACATAGTTTTTCGAGGCAGGAGCCCGCCGTGGCCCCCTTTGCCTGGCAAAGTAATAAAGCTTTCCTTTTCTACCTCACCCAAAACTCTGTCTCTGAGATTCAACTCGTCAGTGGTGTACAGAGGAGCTGAGCTTTCAGCTCCATCTCGCTTAAGTTAATTAATCCCAATGTCTTTCTTGTAGACAGGGAGTGATGCTGTGCTTTTGGGTTTCATGTAGGAGGACACATGGATAGAGTATCTCAGGCTCCCAGGAGGGCAGATTTAAGTGGAATCTCTGTGTACAGGAAGAGTCCTAAGTGTGTAAAGGAAAGTGGGCTTTACCAGGACCTTGTGTCATACTCTCGATGCCCCTCAGTTTTCTCACCTCTGAAATGGGAACAAAAACACAAGCCCCTGAGATATACCCCTGAGTAGACACTAAATGTCTAATAAATGTTTACAAAATATAACAAAGTCTCAAATTATTAGTGAGGCACTGCTACAAAGGTGAAGTGGAAATCAGTTGTCTTTCCTCAAAGTTGTGTCGCAAGTTACTTACCAGTACATAATAGAAATCATTACCCAAGGCTTCAACAGATCAGGGAATTAATTACGGGAAAAAAAATTACATGAGGAAAAAGGACAAAGCCACAACACAAACAATTTTCCATAATCACCCACATCATTAAATACAGGTGCTTGCTGTGAAAAATGGCTTTCTTTAATGCAGATTCAATTCAGGAAAAATATAAGTCACTGACATTCATCTCAATATAAAATTTTTTAAACACCCAGTCTTCAGAATTAATACTCTATCATCCTAGTATTATTAGGTTACTGTCAGGACTGAAATATACTTAGGTTACTGTCAGGACTGAAATAAAACCATTCTATGTACCATGGCAGGAAAAATGTTTGTCACACACACAATTATTTTCTAACCAGCAGGAAAATTAGTTTCACATAGAATATTTTTATGGTATTTCACTAAGTGTCTCCACAGGGGGCTACGTGAAGCACTTGAAAAGTTTAACAGTCCCCCAATGGGCTCAGTGTTCTCTCTGCCTCTTGCTTTCAAGGTGCTTCAACAGGTAAATTCACAGAAGTTTAACAGTCACTGTAATTGACAAGTGCGCTGAGTGTGAACTTGATTACTGACCTTGTATTAAAATGTGAGGAATCTAATCTCAAAGTTTTCGTAACAATAATGACAGTTTTTCACTAAATTGATGGCTAAAAACTCAACAAACCTTTTCAAGCTGACCTTTAAAGGCTTTGGCTGAATGACATTTCATCTGAGGGAAAAGTCTAACTCGCAGGCATTAGATTTTGGAACCTATATTTCTCCTTCAGTGTTAAAGACTTGGTCCCTTCTAAATAATCTCATTGAATCTTTGGGTTTAATAAATGACAGCATGGTGATGATGCCCAGACCCACCGTCCCAGGCATGACCTGCAGAATTTAGATTCAAGGCCTTTTGGAGCATCTCCACTGAATGGTCCATGGGGTCCTCAAAAGTCTTCTGTCCTTTTCTTTATTCTCAGGAAAGTAGGGGGCCTTCTTACACACACACACACACACACACGACCTCTGTCACCAATATTGAAACTGAGCAGGACCCTGTGGGCTCCTGGACTCAAAAGCCTTTCTGTGTCCCCCGTTTCTCGATTACAGGAAATAGGCTTCATTCAGCCTCCGTGACCTTCCCCGAGGTCCAAGGAGGAGGTTCAAATAGATGCTAATCAGGGAAGAGAGGGGATGCGGAGACAAGGGAGGAGCAGTCAGGAAACAATGGTGCAGCCTGGGGGCAGGGTCCCGGGCCCCCCTCGAGGGGTACACACAGTACCTTTGAGCTGTGTTGCAGATTCTGAAACCCACACCAGGTGGGAGAAGTTAACGGTTAACAGTATACTGCCCACAAGCACAAAGACCCCGGACTCTCTGGAACCAGAAGCTTGATGATGCCGGCTCCGATGACCTCACCCCCAACCAATCAGAAGAACGTCCACGAGCTGACCACGCCCTCTTTCACTCATGACTATAAAACTCCTCACGACCCCCTCCAGGTTGGGAGACACAGTTTCGAGGGCACTATCCACCCTGTGGCCGCCTTTGCCTGGCAAGGCGATAAAGCTACTCTTTTCTACTTCACCCAAAACTCTGTCTCCAAGATTTAATTTGGTGTCAGGGGACAGAGGCCGGATTTGACTTCACAGATGCCTTGTCAGAAAACTTGCATCAGATTCTCCGGAATCTTCCTGCCCTGACTTAACACCCTCCTTCCAACTGCTGAGGAGGAAACGTCCGCAGCCCTCCTCTGACCACAGCACCACTCGGGCTACCACTCACCTCCGCTCCCTGAGGAGTGGCTGGGGCCTTCTCAGACCCACTCCTTGATGACCCTTCTGGCTTGAGCACGTGTCTGGACCTTGAATCTCATTCTCCAGAAAGTGTTTGATGATTCAGAACTCGTACTGCTTTTTAAAAGATCTTTCTGCACCCTGTGCCCATGATATTAGGAGCATTTACGGCAATTCGAACTTCAGTTACCTCCCTACCCCTTATTCTGTGCCCTCACCTCACCCTTAAAATGACTTTCCGAAACCTGATCTAACCCCAACCCCACACTGTCTCCCACTTGCAGAGGGGACCTCAGCAGCAGTCCCGGGGTTTCCTCCTTGGGTTACCCACCACTCCGTTTTTCTAAGAGCACCTCTTTGAATCACTTTCACTACATTCCTTTTTATAAGTTGCTGCAATTATTGGTCTACGTGTATATATGATGTTGTAGAAATTTTATTTTATTTCTCTTTTTATGACTTGAGACTGAGAATAATACCTGGAGGACTTCTCAACATTTCTGAATTAACCACTATCTTTTCTTATCACTGATTTTCAGTTTAAGAATAAATACTTTTCTTTTAAATTGCTGAGCATGATAATAGAATGCAGAAATTTCAGCTACGCTTAAGAGCAAAGCATTTCTCAGGCATCAAGGGAAATCTTCATGACACAGAATGCGTATTGGTGATTAACATTTTGGGAGGAAAGTAAACCTAACAAGAATCTCCTAGAGTGGAGAAGAATTCAAGAATTCTTCTGATGTTCCATGGTCGTGAAAGGCCATTGAAAAAGATCTTATTTGCTTTCTTGATGTCGTAAATTTTTAGTGTGGTTTTCCCCAACTGATTGACCCAAAGGATTGACAACGGAAAACATACGGAAGGGGTTTGGAAACAACCACCACTTCCTGGAATTGACCAATGCTTTGGAATCGGCTTAAAGCCTGGTGTTGTTAGCCACTGATGTCCAGAGGTCCAAAGTCTGCGAACTTAAGGCATGCCATGGAAAGCCTTTTTCTTAGCATTTGCGTTTCTTAAAGGAATGTGGGCTTTACTGGCATTATAGTTTACTGTCTGCTCTGATAATCAAAGAGAGAGCTTCCTGTTAAAATTGACAACACGTAGCTCAAAGCCAGTGGAAAGGAACAACATATAAATCCATTTGATAAATTGATCTGCTAAGCGAGAACGTGATTCACTTCGATTAAATCTCATGTTACCTTTGCCCACTCATGAAAGGCCTTTCTACTGATTAATACGAGCAGGTAAATATTAGACATCTCCAGTTTATTGTAAGGGAAACATTGAACGTTATATAACATAAGCCACAAACACAAAATACATTATGTGCCTAGGACCTAGAATGTATTACCTAACTTAACAGTTCCCAAACCCTTATAGAGTAAGGAACTGTTAAAGAAAATTTTCAGGAAAAAGTAAAATCATGATTCACATAGAGGTAGAAAAACAAGCTAATGTTAAAGAATTTGTTTACTCATATGACGTGACCAGGCAGGTGTTATAGCCTGTTCAAAGGAAAAGTAAAAAACACACAAACTCACACGGAGTAAGGGAATACCGGGACCAACTGCAAAATGGATAAAATTGGTTTTCCTCAAGTGGAGGAATCTGTAGGGGAAAAAAATATGCTACCCCACAATGTATCTCTTTGGCATGAGGATTAATTTAGGCTGATCACGTTCAAGGTCCAAAAGACTCAGGAAGAACGTTTGGCCTTTCTCCATCTGCCTGGCGACGTGGATGGAGGACCCATTCCAGAGAGAAGCTGTCACCGCGGGGAGGAGGCAAGGCCAGGTGTGGAGACGGGGGGAGCAAGCAGGGTCTGTGTGTTAAAAGCCCTCTCTGGGTCCCTTGTGTCCACTGGCCCGGTACACACGTGTTCACCAAATGTTTGCTTCTGCGTCTCCACATCAATCGCCTTCCTCCCCTGCGAGGTCCCAAACCTCCGACATCCCTTTAGCCTTGAGCTGAAGATGTTATTTAAGGTGAAGACTTCAACCGTTTTCGTGCATGACTTAGTTTTCCTGGGTCTCGCCCACGGGTTCATATTCATGTCATGAAACTTTTCTTTGAGTTTCTCCTGTTAATCTGTCTCGCGTCAGTGTAATTCTTAGACCAGCCAGAAGAACCTGGACAAGTAGAGAAAAATGTCTTCCTCCCTGACAAAGTCCATTAAAACCACTACTAGACAGGACAGAATCCGCTTACCTATCGATTACCTGCAATTTGCACAGGGTTGTAAAATCAAAGGCTATAAACAGGGCTAGAATCTGATAACTCTGAAGAGTGTAAGATAAACAGCGCATGGTTTTCCATTAAAAAAGAAGACTTTGTTCTACATCCCTAATATAAGATTATACAGCTAGTAAGCTAGAGGAAGAGGGATGAACGCAGCCTTATCTTCCTCCTGTGCACGAATCATTCATCAACGTGGTCTATAAAATGATATGTAGATGCCTAAGTGATACTAGAATAGCATGGTCTTTTTGTTAGTGTTTCCGCTTGTGACCATATTAAGTTTTTTGATAGACTTTACAAAGTCTATTTTCTGACATATAATCATATTCTTAGCTGCTGCCCTCAGTGATGTAAATAATTCTGCAATTCTTGCTCCTTCCTAGGGACTGTTCGTTGAAAATTAATTTAAAATAATTAAGTAAAAAATAGATTACTTTCTACTTGCTATTAATGTCTTTATTTCATGAATTGGCAGTGTATCATTACTTTAACTCAAGGTAGACTCATTAAAGAAATTATTTCATAATAAAATAGTTTGTAACAAAGCGGGGAAAAACACTGGATTTGAGTCTCCAGTCAAGGCATCCGTATTCAGCTGCAGTTATGGTATTAGCTGTGGACAAACCAATTTCAATATGTCGGAGTTTATTAATCTGAAGGAAGATTAAATAAATCTCTCAAGTTTCTCCTAATTGTATCAATACAAAAGTGTTTTTAAATAGGATTCCCTCTCTATAATTTTATTGTTAAAGGATAACTTTTTAAAGGATAAAATTATAAATCTCATATAGATGTAAAACTAACACATGTTCAATATTTTACTTAACTAGTTATTAACAAGAAAATCGATAGGATGTGACAGCTAGTTCAAAGGAGAAACCGAAGAAGAGATATAGTTAGAGATCAATACCCTGAAATGAATTTGCAAATGGAAAGAAAACTGGCATTTCCAGGGATTGGGGTGGGGGAAGACAGTCAAAGAAGCTCATCCAGACAGAATCTATTTTCATGTCAAGTAGACAAGCCTCATTTGCATTTCCTTCGAATCTCTGTAATGTATGGAGTCGCAAAGCAGCTGCAAGGCAAAAGGAAAGGCACCAAGCCCCCAAAGACTCAGAACCAAAGTCAAATAACCCCACAAAGCGCTCTGAGCCACGGAGCTCAATTCTTCTCACGTGATCGTATAAACGTACTTAAATTAAACATATCCTTCTAGCTGTCTAAAATGCAAATGGCCATTGTGAGATTTTTGGGTGTTCTTAAATATGAATGAATAGCCCGTGCTTTAATATTGAAAACCTCAATTTGTTGACATTTGAACCTTGTTCATCTGTAATCCATTACTAGATATTAGTCAAGAAGGGTGGCCTGTGGGGAAGAGAATGAGATTTGTGTTAGATCAGCTTGGGTCCACATCCCAGCCCCCATGACCTGGTCACCTGTGCAATTTCCTTCCACTCCGAGGTCTAAGACCCGAATAATAACATTTCCCTTTTAGAGGTGTCATCGGTGTGTCTGTAGGACCAACATGAACACATTTTAGGTACCTTGAGAGCAGTGGGGTGGAGGGGTGAGAAAGGGGAGGGGAGCGGAGGAAGGAGTGAAGGAGGTGGGAAACACTGTGACTGAGGTTGATGGTTTCAGGCTCACAGACTAAAAGTAAAGAGAAACGTGAACTCCACAAAACAGATACGGAAGAATAAAGGAAAGAATATAATCAAGGGTAAAAATAGTTGATGCAAGAAGACCAGGGTCCCGGAAGCCTGAGGTATACATGTCAGACGTTCTCATGTCTCATAATTTACGGGAGTAACCGGAAGGAAAAATGAGGATTCCATCAAGGTAGACTCAGCCTTCCGCTAATTTACAGGTTACTGAAGTTTACTTTGACCAGATAAATTAGAGTATGGATTATATGAAGCTTTGAATCTGTGTAGGACTATGGAAATCATTAGACTACACACGTTTTTACTTTTTTTTCTTAAACATGTTGCTAAACAAACAAGTTACGATTATTTTAGACAAAAAGAAAATAAGTGACTTATCTTTTCTGTGATAACAAATGGAACTTAAAAGTATGCCGTGTAGCAGTCACTGAAAATAATGACAGCAGCTCAATCCCTTCAGGGTAAGGGTGACATTTTAACACTGAGAAGATTGCTGCTTTTGAAAGAAAGTCATGATATGGAGAAACATTTTAATTACAGAGATTTAGAAATGTTCACGTCATTATATGATTATTTGCTCCGTAAGTGATGTGTTTCACACGCAAAAAACAAACCTTTCATATCTTCGAAATAATAAAACTTGTAAATGGAACTTCTTAATCTCTTTAAATTCTTCTAAATGAGGAGTTTCAGATAGTTTGAACACATTTGTTAAACCCATAAATATGTAACATTCTCCTATTAGTTTTCAAAAACAACTCATTGACATCAGGTATTATGAAAATTCTCAAGCTGAATGTCAATAATAACTTTTGCATAATTGAGAGGTGGAATTGAACCACAGGTATCCGAGTAAAGCCATCACAGTCAAGGATGTATTCCTCCCATTTGGATCCTTCTGTAACATGAGAAATCCTTTTTCAGCACTAAGAACCGTCAATGCTAAGTACTAAAATATATAAGCTTATTACCAGAACTTCTAAAGACTAGTGTGTGTGGCAACTGTCTGGTACATGTTAAATAAATAAAATAGCTTTAAAAAATAGACTATATAGCAAAGTTTAGAGCAGGATTTCAAAAGATAATAAAATATACTAAATCAAAGGACATATCAAATATATATGATGTTATATTTTTATTGTTCTATAACATACATGGCATTTTAGTATAACTGCATAGATACATATATAATTCATAAATAAATGTACATATTTTAGGAGACTTTCTCATCTAAAGGAGTGTGTGGTTAGTGTAGTTTGGAGACCCTAATGTCATCCAATTTCTGAATGTTACCATTCCGAAGTGCTACAATGCCTTTTTCCGGGTTATACCCTTTCTTTCTTCCAGTGATAGGTCTCCTGAAACCTACTCTCAAGTTAGTTTCAGCATATGCTGTTCTGCTAAATCCAAGTATGGCTATAAAAAGAAGATCAGTATAAAAAGTCAAGTCATCTTATGGGCATTCCAACGATAACACAGAGCGAGCATACCTGGGCATATCACGGCGCAGCATGACGAAAAGCAACGTGTTAGAATTTGCTGTTTTTCAGAATGGTGGTTGCCAGGGGCTGGCGGTGGGGAGGAAATGGGAAATTGCTTTTTTAATGGGAACAAAGTTTCCGTTTTGCAAGATGAACAGATCTGTGGGGATGAATAGTGGTGATGGTGGCACAACAAAGTGAACGTACTGAACACCCCTGAACGGTACACATAAAATTGGCAGAGACAGCGAATTCTATGTTATGTATAATTTAACTACAATTTTAACAAATAAAATAAATGTAAACAATTTCTATTTCTATGTGGTGAGACCAGGGGAACTATTTTGTTTTTTTAGATTTTTCTCTCTTTCCCAATTTTTCTATAATAAAGACATTTGCTTTCATAATCAGAAAAATATAAATTAAAATTATGAATTTATCATTATAATTTTATAATATGTGTTTTTTAATGTATTCAGAAGGAGTTTATTAAATGGAATGCAAGTGATAACTGCAATAAAATATCTTCAAGAAGCAGATAGATGATTTTCCAGTTAGGAATAATACCGTGAACTTTGCAATGAATTGTCAGAGAAGAAGGCGCGTGTCCTGGCTGCCTGATGGGGCAGGGGTCCTGCTCTTTGTGGACAGAGGGGAGGGGCACGAGGAAGGAACACAGCCGGACTACAGACACTCGGTGGTTCGTGATGGGACAGTTGCCGGGAGACCGCAGGTGATGCGGGCACAGGGAACAGTAAGGAAGCACTCAAGTGACGTTAACGTTCGAAGACAGATCTGCGTTTCCTTCTTTTTTCTCCTACCAGATCTTTTCTCCAGATTACACATCCTTATTTCCCTCCGGTGTCTGCACTGGGGATGTGAAACAGAATGGGCACCATCTTATGCATTCTCCTCTCACTGCACTTTGCATCCTTCTTAACTCGGAACCAAGCGAGTAAAACAGGTCTATCATACATACGTTCTTCCTCGTTATTCACAGACTCTGTGCTTGTGAATTCTCCTAATAGCCAAAATGTATTTGCAACCCCGAATACATTAAAAAAAAAAACTGTTTACTATGATAAAAGTTAACTTTCTAAAACGTTTAATACTCATGGCATTTTCATGATCACTTGTGGACACACACACAGGGACAAAAAATTCGAGCTCACCTGTTCGACGCGCATGTTCCCAGCTGAGGCTGAACAAGGAGAACATCTGCTTTCCTGTTTCAGCTCACATGGTAAACAATGTCCTTTTCAGGGTCTACATAGTGCCGTGTTTTTCCCATTTTGCTGTTTACAAGGACCCTTAATTATAGGGCAGAAGTCAGTATTCTAGTGTCCAAAGCACAAGAAGGCTGTGCTCTGCTTCGCAGAGAAAATACGTGGTGAGATGAGCTTTGTTCAGGGAAGAGTTAAGGGCTGATGGGCACGAGGTCGACGTGAATTAATCACCAATAAATACACTAAATAAGGTGTCTTTAAGGAGAAACACACATAAAGCAAGGTTAGGCACTGGTCGGTTGAGGAGGTGTTGTGACCAGCGGCTCGCAGGAGCCCGATCCTCTGCTTTCCCTGAGGACGAGGGTTTAGAGCTCACGGTCGCTTTGTTGAATAAAAGTGCCGCGAATGATAGAAATTGACTGTCCATCTACTGTTGTAACTTACAGTCACGTTAGCTTTTGGCAGGGGGATCACACCGCCGTCTCCTCTCGAGCTTGTTACAGACTAAAACCACTTGTAACTTACAGTCACGTTAGCTTTTGGCAGGGGGATCACACCGCCGTTTCCTCTCGAGCTTGTTACAGACTAAAACCACTAAGTGTTTTAACCCACGATATTCTCCTACCGCTTGGGTTTGGATCTGCAAAGTTAGTTGTAGAGGCCTTAGTATTACAGGATATCGACTTAAAAGTTAGCATTTTGTCTGCATCTCTAGACTCCAAAAAGTTTGGATTCTGACTCTGTTATCCTGTCTCTTCCTTAGGTTAACAAATGTTAAATCTAGAACCTTAACTCAAAAGGGAATGTGTGTATATATATACACACACACACACATATATATATAATATGACAAGACCTTAACCAAAATTCAGCTAGGTCTTGGGCAGGTCACCAGGCCCCTTGAGCTTCAAACCAACTTTAGTATGAATTTCAGCAAGTAAACCAGAACATCCCTTCTCCCCCTGAGACATTTTAACTGACTCCAAGAATCACCCCAACTACACAGAGAAGCATATTCCTTTTCTCTACAGTCTGAGCTCATGTCTGTTCCCTAAGATACCACAAAGTCTACAGACATGGGGTTTCTCCTAACGCAACGGCAACTGAATAAAATGTGTCTCTCCTAAAGGCTGCAGGTACGTACAATATCTATAATTTATCTATCTATCATCTGTCTATCTATATCTCTCTATCGTGTTTATATTAATGCTTATGAACCTTTATTTATATGTAAATATATATGTTTATGAATCTATAGTTTATGTAAATGTTTTTAAACTTTTATTTATATATATTTAAGAAAATTTCCCTGAAAAAGATGGATGATTACCTTATAACGATCAATTCCACCAGCACCGTTATATGTCACAGGGTATTAAACGGTGCAGTAGAAACTGGTTAATTTTTCCGCATAGCAGATCTGTTCTGAATTCAGCCTATATTTTCTCGCTTGAGTTATCAAAACAATAAAATATTGGTAATTGTCCTTGAGTCTTTGATAGTGTCCTTTCTTTAATAACTCTTTTGTGTTGTGCTATAAAATAGCGATGGTGTACTTTATCAAGTAAGATATGACATAAATCAAACTAAGTTTAGTTAAATATGAGTGTTGGATACTTCAGTTATCAAATAGTCAGGAATTTTCCTAACTAGTGGAGGAGACTTTGGAAATCTCTTTCACTTTCATATTTAATGCAGATAAAATCCTACAATCAATCAAGAGAAAACTTGGTGTAAATGGAGTCTGAGTATACTGTGGACATAATAAAAAGAAAAATGACGAAGGGAATATGCAGTCACCATAGCTAATAAACTGTAAGGTAGATTATATTAAATAATGATCATTAATTAAAGTAAAGAAAATACATTTGAAATCTAGATAGAATTGACGCAGCAAATGTCATGTCCTAAATTAACACACAGATGACAGTCAGTGCACACCTGTCTCGGGACTAGCTTCCCTGACCCAAACTCACTCACACACACACACCTGCAGACACCCAGCACATGTGTCCCACACCTGAAAGAGATGTCCCACTTGGAGCATGTGGGCCAGGTCCATATACAGTGTTTTCACATTTGCACACATAAAATATTTTCCAGTATAAATTTACCCATCCCAGATTCTAGAAGTTTCCTAAGTTTCTAGTCCTTGAGATCCCCCTTTCTGACTTCACTTTAATGAATGTTCTGATAACAGAAGCATATTGGATTTGCTGCACATAGACCAAGACAATGTGATGTGTGTGTGTGTGTGTGTGTGTGATTATTCTTCTTAAAACTGAATTGGGGTGAATAAATGAATAAAGGGAAACGTAGTGGAAAAGATCTGGCTATATACCTAACACTTCTACCTCAAGATCAATAATTTGTTAAATTATTCTTCTTTATATTTGTTGTGTAAGAGGATAAAGGAGATGAGAGAAATTTTCCTTTCTTGTTTGTACTATTCTGTTTCCCAATGTGAAAGCACAAGAGAAATAAGATGGGCTCTAATCATGCCTTAAACTTAGACACTTGATCAAAAGAATAAACTAGAATCCTTCAGGCAATCTAAAAATAAATCTTTTCTCTCAGCCTTATAAGATTAATTTAGGCCTAGAATTGAATTTTTTTGCTGATCAACCAAACCTGTACTTAAATCTAAAGCCCTGTGACTAACAGCAAACAAGGGACTCCATATTGTGATGGTCTTAAACTGAGTACTCATTTACAGAAAAATAACATGAAAAAAATCTATACTCTTATCTCAGTTAATCATCAGTTCCAATAAAGTATTGACTTTTTCTTGAGAAGTAAAATAACTTTTACATACGTGAAAACACAACTCTTAACATTGGTCATCTTAGAAGTATAACCTGACTGAGATATACACAACTTTTTAAAATTCTGGGTTTTTTTTTAACTTTTATAGAAGCAAAAAATAGGTCTAGGAAGCAACACTTTTCAACATTCTGGAAAAAATTAAGGAAACTACTGTGGAGGATTAAGGGTAAAATTTATTTTCTCCATTTATAAATGGCAAAGAGATGACTTTCCCCCACCCCCTTTATTCAGGTGTTCCTTAGAGGAATAGTGAATCTTCATCCAAAAGTCTACAAATTGTAAATGCTGGAGAGGGTGTGGAGAAAAGGGAACCCTCCTACACTGTTGGTGGGAATGTAAGTTGGTGCAGCCACTATGGAGAACAGTATGGAGGGTCCACGATTATGCCCAGTGTTCAGTTTTTATGACTTAAAGATATCTCCAAGGTCACAGGACAAATAACCTCTAGGTATGGAAAGGTGTAATTCAGGAATTAGCTTGGAGGTCTTTCAAGAGATTTGCAAGACATATACACGAGGAGACAGGACAACAGGAGCTGTGTTCTTGCCTCTGCTTTCTTGTATCAAAAGTGTGAGATTCTGTCCTCAATTAGCATTCACTTTCCTGCTGCTATATGTACGTGTAAATGTGTTGATAACTGCTCAGTAATAAACTCTGTTCTCTTTCTCTTCTATACTGATTTGGAGGGATCTTCTGTTGGCAAAATTCTTTTATGTCTCCAATAGAATGGGATCAAATATTTTAATAAACTAAATAATTTAACTTAATATATGCTAGATTATCAGTCAGCCAAAACAAATCTTTTTGGAAGTAAGGAATGCCTAATTAAAACATGTCAGTTTGCTTCAAAAACAGAACTAATTTAACTAATATCTAAAGTTGTTCTAAAAGTTTCACAATTATTTCAGCAAATAATTTAGGATCACTGAGCAATCTTGCTATGATCATTATTATTACTGATAGTACTATTATTGTTTTGAAGTCAAAGGGGTCATAATCCAGTTCAACGCCTTCATGGTAAAGGCACCTGAGTGTCTAGAGAGGTTAAAGAGGATATTCACAGTCGTCGGGCAGAAGCACGGACGTGAGCAGAGCCGGATGGGGTCTGGTCGGGATCCTGGCTCACCGCCTGCACTGCCATCTCTGTCTGTCTGGTCCTTAAAATCGCCTCAGTACTTTGGGAGTCAGCACAAAGTTGTATGCCTGACAACATCCCCAAATAGCATTTCCAGATCCCCAGAACGTCTGTAATCCACTCACAGAGTCTGTTTATTTATGCATGAGGACAGAAGCAGATGCCCTTAGGAAAGTTGGTTTGGCTCTAGGGAATAAATAGTATCACATATGTTACGACTTCAATTATTAGTTTGCAGGGAGTACAGTAAATTTGAGAAGTTTGCTAAATGGCTCCTGGGGCTTTAATAACCTGGGACCCTGTAAAATGTGATTTGAAAGTATTTCATCTTATAATATGTTTCCTGTTGAAAAGACGGCTGCGAGCAGAACACATAATGACTTTGCCTCCCTGGTGATGAGTTTACCTGATAGCATGTGTGATTCTTGGTATCACTGGCCCTTTTCAAAAATATGAAGCAATCCTATGACGTTCTTCACATCTACTGATTCCACCCAAAGTGTGTTAGTCAGATGATCAAGGTTCTTTGGGACTGAGGTTGCCCTGAAGCCAACTGTTTTGTAAGAAACCTCTCTCGGCTACAGCACATGGTTCAACTGTGCTTTCTGTTCTCTGGAAAAAGATGAGTGAAGCCAATGATTTGACTTGATTCATCACCTGAGAGTGTTTGAGTTAAAATGATGGGTGATGACTGGGTGGGAGGGTGGACAGGTGGTGGAGAACCTGGGTGCACATCCCCTCCCTGTGTGCGCTTGGACAGGCCCTTCAGCGTCGGGTACCGTGGAGCCCCGGGCACTCCCACGGCCGAGAGGCCGAGGTGACGCCTCCCAGAAGGAGCAGGTGATAGCAGTGGAGGCCAGCAGTCTACTCCCCGTATGTCAGCCCCACCAGAGACAAATGCCAGGGAATTCTGTGTGAAGGATGGGAAAAGGGTCAAGACATTTGTGGCAATAGAAACAGGTCACTTTCTTATAGATTAAAAAATCTCCCTAACTGATGAAACGAAAATTAGGCTTATTGGGAAGAAAGACATGTAAAAAGAAAATCATCAACTGTCCTGTTATTAGCATGACTTATTTTAGGTTAAAAAATGAAAATGATAGGTTTTGATCCACATAAATACTTTCTAAATTCTATCAACATTTGGGTCAGTAACCATCAGACTTCCATATTCTTACGGTAGATGAGTCTAAATTTAAAAATTAATTATTAAATTATTGGAAAGGACCAAAGGAAAAAGACAAAATAGGAAGTATAAATAGTGTGCAAGCATCATTACTGATAACTCAATTTAATAGCAAGCTTACTTCTCTTACTACAATTGCCGTCTCTGACATTTATCAAGGTGCTTTCTAAGTTCATAGTAAGAACTGCGGGACCACTAGCTGAAAATATCTTTAAAGTCATAAAAAAACAAAACAAAGAACGAAACAAAAAAACCAAGTCATTGTTTCTCTACCTGCCCCCACTGTCCTCAGCGCCCTCCTGTGTGCTCGCTTTGCAGACTGAAGCTAATGGTGGACCCCCTCAGAGCTCTGCAGGAACCGACACACAATGCTGACACTTACCTAGCGCGGGTGCTGGAAAAATTAATTAGAGCTTGTGAAATGCTTTGAAGATTTAAAGGAGCTTTAGATGTAAATGCACATCATTATCATTCCCCAAGTGGACTAATTTGTTTATTGGAGAGTTAGTCGATGGACTGTTGGGCTATTCTCCAAGAGCCATAGATATTTATAGATGACTTCCCTGAATCGAGGCTCACCCACGAAGGGTCAACATTCACTGCTTTTATTCTCTCCTTTGAAGAGAAGTCATTCTGCAGCCACTGTTACTTAAAAATGTACGTGAAAGCCGTGTCAGGTGATACATTTCATCATTTCGTGCTGCATTCTTTGTGCTCCATGGGCTGAAGTCTGTGTGCTGGACCGCAGGGGACCCAGGAGGTGACATGACAGGATACAGGATGAGATGCTTAGAGACCTGTCTTCACGCAGCCTACGATCTAGTAGGAAAGATTAGGCACATAATTATTTATAACGCTGCAATCATGTTAGGGACCACATCGATAGAACCTATTCAGTGCTATTGGAAGCAAGAAAAGGAGTTCATTCATTGCCAGAGACCTTGCTACATAAAATCAGAAGGGGCTGGATCAATTAGAGACACAGTTGCGAAGAGAAGGAGGACAGTGGATTTCAACAAAGGACGGGAGCCCAGAGAGCCCAGCCTGCCCACCAAGAAGCACGAAGAGCTGAGATTAGCTGAATTTTCCAGGAAAGGAAGGAAGAGGGAAGGGCTTTGGGTTTTGCAAAACTAAACGTGGTGACTACTATTAGCAATAGGATAATCAGTATCATGGCTAGCAGTGCAGATTTTATAAAATTAACCAGAAGTGCCACGAAAGAAATTTGAGGTGACAGCGCTTAGAGATGGGGAGGGGGGGTAGAAAGATACAAAATCAACTATTTGTTCAACTGTGAATTTATTTCATTTCTCATGTAAAGAATATTTATTGCTGGCCCACTATGCCTAAAACTCACGAGAAGACCTGTGGATCGAAAGATAAAGCTCTGATAGGAGGACACGCAGCCCAGGCTGGTCCCAGGGTCCTACACCCCAGGCTGTGCAATGGCTGTAAAAACACGGAATGTTATAGGGTACATATGATGCACCCTTACCTTTACAGTTAGTTAGGTGTCAGTTGGGAGGGTGAACAGTGGGCCGTGTGGAGAGAGTCACACCTGAGCTGAGGGTGAGCGTAGGTGGACGCCATCCATTTGAACAGAGGAATTGAAAATTGCCCAAAGCAGAGGCAGTTTTGGGGAGGGCGCAGAAGGATTCAGGAGAAAGGAAAGGACCTCTACTCACTCTACGAGAGCCGCCTGGTGGGCTTCGAAGGGGGAGGAGGGAGAGAGAAGTTTGGAAATGGAGACAGAGGCCAATCTCTGGAAGGTTCTACCTGAAGGCAATGCAGGAGGATCAAAGGAGGTGATCACGGGGCAGCATCATGAGATGTCACTTTTAGAAATGTTTCTCTGGTGACAGAAAGGGGAGCGAGCAAGAGGATGGATAAAGAAGATGCGGCACATACATACAATGGAATATTACTCAGCCATGAAAAGGAACGAAATTGGGTCATTTGTAATGAGGTGGATGGAACTAGAGTCTGTCATACAGGGTGAAGTAAGTCAGAAAGAGAAAGACAAATACCATATGCTAACACGTATATATGGAATCTAAGGAAAAAAATGTCATGAAGAACCTAGGGGTAAGACAGGAATAAAGACGCAGACCTACTAGAGAACGGACTTGAGGATATGGGGAGGGGGAAGGGTGAGCTGGGACGAAGTGAGAGAGTGGGATGGACATATATACACTACCAAACGTAAAATAGATAGCTAGTGGGAAGCAGCCCCATAGCACAGGGAGATCAGCTCGGTGCTTTGTGACCGCCTGGAGGGGTGGGATAGGGAGGGTGGGAGGGAGAGGCAGGAGGGAAGGGATACGGGGATATATGTATATGTATATGTATAACTGATTCACTTTGTTATAAAGCAGAAACTAACACACCATTGTAAAGCAATTATACTCCAATAAAGATGTAAAAAAAAAGTGTATTTATAGGTGGAATCTAAAATATGACACAAATGAATGTCTCTACAAAACAGAAACAGACTCACAGACATAGAGAACAGACTGGTGGCTGCCAAGGGGAGGGAGGGTCGGAGAGGGAAGGATTGGGAAGTTGGGATGAGCAGATGGAAACTGTAACATAGAGAGTGGATAAACAACAAGGTCCTACTCTATAGCACATGATGGAAAAGATAAACCATGATGGAAAAGAATATTTTAAAAAATAATGTATATATATGTATAAGCGAGTCACTTTGCTGTACAGCAGAGATCGGCACACCATTATAAATCAACTATACTCCAATAAAAATAAAACTGCGTTTATGTATGGTGTTATAACTTCTGCTGAGCCATCACATGTGTGCAACTGACTGCATACATCTTACGTCCAATGTGTTGACTTTGACACACGTACACAAGGGTCTCCACCAGCCAGACTGAGCAGAGTGACCCAGACTCACAGCCCTGCCTCACGCCTTTCCAGCCCACACCCTTCCCGCTACGAGTGATACCTGCCATTCTGACTTCTAGTCTCCACACCTGACCTTGAAGGTCACGTAAATGTAATAATCTGCACGTATTATTTCAGGTCTGGCTTCTTTTGCTCCCAAGGACACTTGGGGAGCTCATCTGTGCAGGTAGCAGTAATTCTCTTTCCCTGTCTCATTTTAAGGTAAACCATCATTTTTAAATCAATTATTCTGTGGATGGCCATTTTAGTTACAGTATTTCCATCTGGGGGCTGTTATCAATAAAACTGTGACAAATATTTTTGGGTCCATCTTTGGATGGGCAAATATGTGCATATTTCTTGGGTATAAAACTAGGAATAAGATTGCCAGATTATAAAATAGGCAACTGCTTAGCTTTAAGAAATACAGCCAAAGAGTTGTCTGAAATATTTCAGTCAAGTTATACCTCACCAACCATGTGTGAAAATTCTGCATCCTTGTCAACACTGGATATTGATAGTTTTGCGAACTTTAACCATTCTTTCTTTTTTTAAACAAAATTTATTGGAATATAGTTGATTTACAATGTTGTGTTAGTTTCCAGTGTACAGCAAAGTGATTCAGTGATACGTACACATATATTCATTCTTTTTCAGATTCTTTTCTCATATAGGTTATCACAGAATATTGAGTAGAGCTCCCTGTGCTATACAGTAGGTCCTTGCTTGTTATCTATTTTATATATAGTAGTGTGTATATGTTAATCCCACCCCCCTAATTTTTTCTTCCCCCCTCCCCTTTCCCCTTTGGTAACCATAAGTTTGTTTTCGAGATCTGTAAGTCTGTTTCTGTTCTGTAAATAAGTTCACTTGTGTAATTTTTAAAAAATTAGATTCCACATATGAATGATATAATATGATACTTGTCTTTCTCTGTCTGACTTACTTCACTTAGCATGATAATCTCTAGGTCCATCCATGTTGCTGCAAATGGCATTATTTCATTCTTTTTGATGGCTGAGTAGTATTCCATTGTAAACATGTACCACATCTTCTATGTCCATTCGTCTGTCCATGGACATTTAGGTTGCTTCCATGTCTTGGCTATTGTAAATAATGCTGCAATGAAATTTTTTGGATTATGGTTTTCTCTGGGTATATGCTCACGAGTAGAATTGTTGCATCATAAAATATCTCTCGTTTTAGTTTTTTAAGGAACCTCCATACCGTTCTCCATAGGGGCTGCACCAGTTTACATTCCCACCGTTCCAGCCCAGGGGGAGTGACGCACAGCTCTCCGTATGGCTGCAGTTTGCATCTCCCTCCTGAGCTACCGTGCTGAACACATGTTTGTATGCTTACTGGCCATTTAGATATCTGCTTTCTACAGTGCCTATTCAAATCTTTTTTTGTCTTTTTCATATTGATTTTGAGATATACAGTCTGGACACAATTCCTTGGATTGATATTGCAAATATGTTCTCTCAGCCTGTGGCTCGTCTTTTTTAACCCTCTTAATAGTATCTTTTTAGGAACAGAATTTCTTAATTTTAATGGTGTCCATTGTTTGGTCTTGTTTAAGAGCAGGGAAGTCATGGCAATATTTTCTTACACTGTCTTCTAGAAACATTATGCTTTTACCTTGAACATTGTAGTCTATAGTCCATCTTGAATTAATTAGTAATTAGTCAATTAATAATTAAGTTTCGTGTGAGGTCTGGATTAAGTTTTATGTTCTCCCATATAGAAAACCATTTCCTCCAATGCCGTTCATAGAAAAGACCATCATTTTCCCTTTTCTGGGTATTGGACTATCTAGGAAAGAGATAATTAGGGTCTGAACTTAGGAGGTGTTCATCAAAATGGAAAGAGTGGAATACATTGAATCAGTTAGGGAGACGCACTTCGCTAGTGATTCAGTGTCAGCTTCGAGGGAGATCAAAGCTGGGCAGCTGTGGAGGTAGTTGCCTTGCCTACAAAGATAGAAAGCGCTGGAGGGCTAGGCTGGGCAGAGGGGACATCCTTTCCAGCAAATTCACTTGAAGCTGTGGATGGAATGCATGTTCCGATGGCTGTCAGCCAAGCAAGGTTCACAATGCAGATCAAAGCCACCCAGAAAAGGTGCTGAAATCACAGAATTAGAA
Organism: Neophocaena asiaeorientalis asiaeorientalis; assembly: GCF_003031525.2. NCBI lineage: Eukaryota > Metazoa > Chordata > Mammalia > Artiodactyla > Phocoenidae > Neophocaena > Neophocaena asiaeorientalis. The sequence continues at coordinate 1,245,526 of NW_020173037.1, read as the reverse complement.
GGAGGACATTGGTCTAGGGAGACATGGCTGTTACACCCAAAAGGGCTTCCTGACAGTTTAGGTATTCAAGACTCGTAATGCGTAGCTGACTGAAATATTACAGAGGCAGTAAACAGAGACCTTTCCAAGGGTATGCAGTCCTGCCTTCACACAAATTAAGCTTCCTATAATATGCTACAACATTTAATGTGATGTAAGAAAATGTGCTAAGGGTGGTAACACACAGCACGTGAAAGTCCGTTGTGCGAATGAAACTGTGACATGAGAATGCAAATTGGGCTTCATTTCCCAGGGGACAGCCTTCCCTGTGCCGTCTGCTGCGCCGTGGGCCCCTCGGTGCTCCTCAGAAGTCAGATGGCTGGGTTCTTAGCCTCTTTCCTCTGCATTCTCGCATCCTGTCTGCTCCGAGCACCTGACCATGGAGGGGCTGCAGGAACAGGGACCACTGGGGCTCCAGAGCTCACCGAGGGCCTCAGGACAGTGCTGGGATGGTGCTTTTTTATTTTTCCAAAAAGAAGTTCAATCCCAATTTCACTGCCCCAATAAATACTTTTAAATTAACCCCAGACTTTTTTTCCCCAATTTTTGTCTATACATTCAAGTTCCATTTACATAAAGGGTTGTAATCAGAGCTGTTCTACAGAGTGTTTGGCTCTATTTTTTCAACAAATAATTGTATACATTTTATATAAATAAATTAAACAACACATTCCTAGGTTTCCTGCTAAGAACTGCGTAATAGTCTGTCCAAAAGCTAAATATTTAAATTACTTCCATGTATAGTGCTTAGAGCAGTGTTTTTTTATCTGTGACCCCATCTAGTCTTACCTATAAGCATCACAGTTATGGGCTAAATATAATGTATGTATTTTTTTTGGAGAAAATGGACGTGGGGAGATCTAATTGACGTAGAAAATAGAAAATAAATTCTCGGTGAAAAACATAAACTAACTCACTTGGAGTGACAGTGACCTAACCTCAGAGTAGACTTGCCAGGTTAATGGTCACCTGCTCACTCAGGGTCCCGCTTATTCTTGGTTTAAGCAAAGTCACCAAAACTTAACATTTTTGGGCTTCCCTCTTGGTGCGGTGGTTATGAATCCACCTGCCAATGCAGGGGACACAGGTTCGAGCCCTGGTCCGGGAAGAGCCCACATGCCGTGGAGCAGCTAAGCCCATGAGCCACAACTACTGAGCCCGCATGCCACAACTACTGAAGCCCGTGCACCTAGAGCCCGTGCTCCGCAACAAGAGAAGCCACCGCAATGAGAAGCCCACGCACCGCAATGAAGAGTAGCCCCCGCTCGCTGCAAGTAGAGAAAGCCCATGCGCAGCAACAAAGACCCCCCCCCAAAAAAAAAAACGCAGCCAAAAAAAATTTTTATTTCTTTTTTGGATCTCCAGCTGATTCCTCCTCTGTATCAATGTATATTTTTCTTGAAACCAGTAAAACTGTTCTAAAGCGTTTGATGTCGGTAAATGCTTTAAAAATTATTTCAATTTAAAAAACATTTTTCTTAGTAACAGGAGCAGGAAAAGGAGAGCTGTTTGAAATGCAACAGAACAAGCTGGTGAGGGAGCCTGGGCGTTGGCAGAGCCGGTGGTCTGGTTAGTAGCAGGGCAAACTCATGCTGCAGTGTTTGTGAGACAGAAGGGGTGTCGCCTAAAAAAATGGAACATACGAGGCCCTTGATCTGAGCCTAACATTTTCTTTACACTGGTATTTACACGTACGAGAAGAAAATCTACAAACTAGAATACTTACCTGCAAATGCCGTCTCTTTGCAGAGTTAATAAACACGCGGATTTTGCAGGCACGCTAAAAAAAACCCACGTGTACAAACTGCTGGAAACAGCTATAATGACCTGTGTTTTCTTCACCTCAGTTGTTTTGGCGGGTGATTGTATCAAATATCAACACCATTTTCTCCTTAAAATGTAGCTGTTTCCTACAAGTGGTATTTCCTACAAGTGAGCGTATTTTACAGACATTTGCTTGAAATGCATTAGTTATATTCTCTTGATTTTTAAAAATTTTTTATTATGGTAAAATATACATAACATGAAATGTACCATTTTGGCCAATTTTAAGCGTTCAGTTCGTTGGCATTAAGTACATTCACATCGATGTGCCGCCATCACCCACATACGTCTCCAGGACTTTTTCTATCTTTCCAAACTGAAGATCTGTACCCAGTAAACTCTAACTCCCCACCCATTCCAGCCCCTGCAACCACCGCTCTACTTCCTGTCTTTATGAACTTGACTTCTCTGGAGACCTTATGTAAGTGGAATTAGACAGTGTCTCTCCTTTCTGTGAGCATTTTATCTCACTTAGCATAATACCTTCAAGATTCATCCACGTTGTAACCTGTGTCAGAATTTCCCTTTCATTTTAAAGGGCATATACATATTAGGAAAATAAGCATATATAACCCAGAACAAGTACAGGTCATGGTATAGCACTGTCAGAAAGCTCTCAGAAATACTAGAATGAAATGAGCTTACACTTTCCCAAAATGCTAAGGAGAGGTTTGCAAATTGAGGTTGCCAGCAAGAGGTAAGAAAGGAAAGGTTTTCTTGGAGCTGGTGAGAAATGCTGAAGGGAAAGTAATGGCGTGAAGGATAAAGAGACTGAGGCTGTTGTCAGGAATTAAGCCCCTTGCCTGCCCGTTGCCCTCACGATGACCTTGAAAGTTGTGCATCCACTGTCCTGTCCAAGGAAGCACCTGGGCTGCTATGTTGCAGGTCAACCAAGGGTCGAGGTGCGGACCAAGAATCGTTTGCAAATGAATGGAGTGAATTTCTGACATGCTTAAAAGGAATAATAGGAGAATCATTTTCAAAGAGAAGAAGGATAATTTGAATAAAATGGTGGGTTTGGTAATCATTTTCAACTAGAATTAAGAATGTATTGTTTAAAATTAAGCACCTAAGAATGGAATTGTAATGACTAGGTCCTCACCTGAGTTCTCAAGACTTCAGGCTCGAGATGAGAAGCTGTTTTAAGTTGCTGATGACTTTCCAAAGATTCAGTGAGTTCCTTTGGAGACAGTTTGAGTTCCACATCCCTGAAGATTTCAGAGGTGGTGAGGGGTCGATCTGCCCTGAACGAACTCCAGCATCGGATGGGGTCCCCGTACCCTGAGGCTCACACATCGCTGTAGTCCGGTGACTGTCAAAGGTCGGCATCTATCAAGATCACCCGGACGGTTGGTCACCCCCCCCCCGCCGCCCCCGATAGCAGGTACACATGCACTTAGCAGTGCCAGCCATTTCCTGGTTCAGTAGTTGGGTGGAGGTACCGGAGAACTCGTCTTTCCAGAGTCCCGGACGATGCTGACACTTCTGGACAGGAGACAGGCTTCGAGAAGCTCTGCTCTGTCGTGTGACACTCAGTTTGGCAGAGTTAACAATTTGAAATATGGGCCTCGTCTTTAAAGAGTTAAAAATAAAAGGTAACAGATACTGCTGCATGAGATAGGCAGGAGTGCGGTGGACACAGCTCAGTGAAGCTGTGCTGAGACGTACGCTGTTACATTTTACCTGGCGCGCGGAGTCTGGGCAAGAGCCTGGACTTGGGGCTGTTCCTGGTAGAATATTCTCAAAGGCTTTCCCATGTTATCACACTTAACAGCAAGCCAGTGCGTGTATCTGAAAACAGGCAACTGGGAACAGCTTTTAAACAATATTAGGTTGCTCTCCATGATACGTTTTTGTTTTTTTTGTTTTTGTTTTTTTTTTTTTGCGGTACGTGGGCCTCTCACTGTTGTGGCCTCTCCCGTTGCGGAGCACAGGCTCCGGACGCACAGGCTCAGTGGCCATGGCTCACGGGCCCAGCCGCTCTGCGGCATATGGGATCTTCCCGGACCGGGGCACGAACCCGTGTCCCCTGCATCGGCAGGCGGACTCTCAACTACTGAGCCACCAGGGAAGCCCTCCATGATACGTTTTGAAATCTTATTTAGACAGGCAGGCTCACTGTCCACAGCTCAAATACCTCAGCTTCAGGTGTACTGGTGACAGACACGCAGTGGTGACAGTTAGCAATATTTTGGCCCTTATACGTTGTGAACACGTATGTGAACAAATCTGTGAGATTAAAGTATCTTAAAAGTTACAAAGCCAGTGATATTTCGAAAGGTCCATTTCTCTAGAAATCCCCTTCTGGATAATAGTGAATGTTTTGTTGTGTGTTCTGGTCACGGTTCATTTTCATCAGCCATCAAAAGGACATAATCTGGATGTGAAGGAACTGCATGCCCAGAGTAGTGAGAAGCTGGAGTTATTGAAATGGCGGTGATTGTAGATTCATTTCTAGGTTTTCATAATACCTAGGATAAAGTCTGAATTTCTTCATTCTGTAGCTATTTTGTTCTCATCAAGTCACACAGAACTGGCCATAAGATATTCAGAGACACAATATTTATCGATGGCATTTTGTCCAGTTCCCCATGTTGTCATGGTAGCCTGGCAATCCCAGGCTACTGGAAAGAAATGAAAAGCCAGGTTCTGGGGTCATGAAATTTTATGATGTTTGGCATCGTGCAGAGGGGAGGGATGCTCTCTGCTCTGTCCTGATCTTACCAGGACTGGACTACGGTCACCCAAAGTAGGTCGAATTCAGCAAATACAATACTCATAATAAGATTTGAATTCCCTGGAGAATTGTTTACAGATTTGCTCCTTTTAATAAAAAACAGCAATTGTTTTCTAGATTTTCTCTTTGATGATTCAGTGGAAAATCTGATCATATATTTATGAAATACATGATATATTGTTAAAAACATATCAGAAGCTATTCTCAATATCTGGGAGGTGAACAGAACCATTACATGTATTATTTACACCTGGGAACCTTTAGTGATTAAAAATGTGGACTTCTTAAAAATAATTTATATTTTTAGACATTACAATATTTTAAAAGGTAAATGATGTGAACCATGGGTTTATTAGTACAGCCATGAAATTTCCGGTGTGGTAAATGTTTCACATGCATGTGGAGTTGTCTTTGCTTTGATCCATGTAATTGAGTTGTAGCTGACATCTTTCACATAGTAGGAGTACAACCTGAAAATGTCATGTCTTCTTTTGAAGTTCTATGCTATTAAATTTCCTAATTTGAGCACATCAGGATTAATTAACGCATTAAGAAAACATATAAATTGACTCCATTATCTGACAGACTGTCAAGGTGGCTTTGCGAGCACCGTGCATTGTGGGCAATAAGATGAAGGATTAGGTTGGGAAAATGTCATATAAGTGGAAATGATGCTTTTAAAACTCTTTATTTTTTAAAGATTGGATTTTATTAATTATTGTTGTATAATTATAAAAGCCAGAAGTCTTGTTCATTTCCATTTTAATGCTGTATTGCCTTAAATCTTGATTGAAAATCATTTTTAATTCAAGGGTAAGAGTTTTCCTGAAAAAATTAGAATGTGCTGCGTTTCCCAAGCATATCCGGGTGACTGAAGGACACAGTGGGTACTTGCCACAGGGTGGTGTCAGGTGTGCAGACTAGAAAGTGCAAGTTAGCAAGGGAAGCTTCCCAAGTTCCCAAGGAGCTTTTGAAACCGGCAAAGCCAACCGTTGATGTAACTACTGAAACTTTACTCTTAGGGTTACTCATACCTGTATACTAACGTGCACCCATGTAACTAAGTAGCATCGCCTTAGTTAAGAGGCGGACATTTGCATCACACGGCAAGCTTCTGTGTGCCTCTGTAATCAGCCCCTCTCCTGTGCCCACGTGCAGACCCCAGCCGCTTCCTCTCACTGTGGGTTAGTTTTGCCTGTTCTAGAACTTCATATAGATGAAATCATAGTGTGTGTTCTTTGGGATCTGACATCTCTCCTTAGCACTACGCTCTGAGATTCATCCGTGTATGTGTATCAGTGGTTCATCCCTATCTATCACTGAGCAATGTTCCACTTGATGACCATTGCACACTTTTCCTTATTTGTTCGTCTATGGATGGACGTTTGTGTTGTTTCCAATTCTGGCTTGTTATTCCTAACACTCCTACAAATGCTCATTTACAGGTGGTGTGTGTGTGCGCGCGTGCCTGTAGTCTGCACACCCTCACTTGTGTGTTTTCAATCCTCTTGAGTTAATACCTCAGAGTAGGATTTCTGGGTTACATGGTAAAATGTTTTTCTGTTGGAAATTATGTCAATCAAAATTAGGGAATTTTCCTGTTATTTGGGGGGAGGGGTAATTTAATGTTTTATCTGGTAACTCTTTTTTTTTTTGCGGTACTCAGGCCTCTCACTGTTGTGGCCTCTCCCTTTGCGGAGCACAGGCTCCGGACGCGCAGGCTCAGCGGCCATGGCTCACGGGCCCAGCCGCGTGGGATCTTCCCGGACCGGGGCACGAACCCGTGTTCCCTGCATCGGCAGGCGAGCTCTCAGCCACTGCGCCACCAGGGCAGCCCATGTGGTAACTCTTAATGCTTCCATTTTAGAATATCTATTTCTCCTTCTCAGGAAAGTACTTCTTTCATTCTGTTATTGTGGTCTCCGCTGTCATGGTTTATTTTAGTTCTGCCTTTTACCTCATGCTGCGACAGATGTAGATGCAAATAAAATAATGAAACTGACACTTTGCTGTACAGCAGAAAATAACACAACATTGTAAAGCAACTGTACTCCAATTAAAATCAATAAAAAAATAAGGAAACTGAAAACAGAGCCCAGGCCTGTGCCACCTACAGTTCTTGATCCTTTCTTTGAAAATTTTAAATTTAATTTTTATTGTTTTGGCCGCACCTTCTGGCACGCGGGATCTTAATTCCCCAACCAGGGATCAAACCCACGTCCCCTGCAGTGGAAGCACAGAGTCTTTACTGCTGGACCGCCAAGGAAGTCCCAATCCTTTCTATTAACATGAAAAAATTACTTTTATGTATAGGCTATATACTGAGAAAATTTTAAAGAATAATTTATAGTTCTTGAAGTATTTTCACAGATATCACATTACTTCACCGCCGCTTTACTAGAGCCAGTATATTCATTGTGTTATGTGAAGTAATACTACTGATCCCTTTCCCAACCAAGCATCATAGTGACATTAAATGCCACACCTTTAATTAACGTGATTTGATGGAAACCCTAACACTTTTAACACAAAGCCCCTGCATCATCCCGTTGGACTTTACAGAGAGGTCGTGGGTGGCCGCCCTGGACAGAGGAACTGTCTCGGAGATGAAGGATGGTGACTGATGGCTGAGACGTATCCAGGCTGTGAAGGGATGACCGTCCCCATTGTTTGCTGCAAACCCCCTACTTCCTGGCAGCTGGCTCATTTGTATCCCAAAGATGCCTGTTTTATCTTGACTCCATCTTTAAATGACATCATATTCAAATACTTGGGATTAGAGGTAAGAAACAGAAGCTTCAGCTGCCAGAAATTTTAAAACGTTTCAAAGGCACACACATTCTGCACGAGCTCTCACATGAACAACACAGCTGTCCTGCTGGGCAATTAGCACTATTCAACTACCTCCTTTCTTTGTTTTACCTTCACACAGACAACCCTGGTCCTTTCTCACTGCTTCCCCTCTGTGGTTTTCACCTGGGCCTTCCATCAGGAAATAAGGGAAGCTGGCTTGACTTTCTGATTTACATGTGAGCCTTTTTGTACAAAGTATACTTTAAAAGTTTTCTAATAATGCCAAAAATATGAAGTTCCAATTTTAAGATATCTTCCATGGTTGGAAGGAACACTAACGGATCTGGAAACTTTATGTTGTATAAATGTGATGAATTGATTTATATATAATAAGATTAAGTACTATTTTCCCTTCATCTTCATCTTTGTCTTATTATTGTTACTTACAAAGAGCTAGATTTGAAAGTGCCTGTAAAGGAAACCAGCAGGACCAAGCATGAGGAAGTTAGCGTCTCAGCTGGTACAGGTTAGAACTTTGTAAACCTTTGGTGTTCTTACTCTTGAAAGTGTCAACCCTGTGATATCAAATTATTTAAATTCATGCCTTCTCTCTTTAAACTATGATTTATACAGTGTTATTTAAGAGTCGAAGTGAGTTGCAATGACTAGTTGACATAAGGAGACATCATATAGACACTTACTTAAATCTGTATTCACTTTGGGCAGCTTATAATTTATATTTTGGAGCCTGATTTTTCCCCCAGACCCTTATAAACATACGTTCCAGGGCACTGTTACTAAAGCTTAACGCGGGAACAGGCTGTGGGAAACGGTGCCGGGATTGAGATGGATATTGACAGAGTCACATCATGTACCTAAAGGGCTCGCCTGGAAACTCCCAGATCTTTCCAACTTGATTTTCAGGCATTACCTACTTGCTTGAGGACTTTAAAACAATCCAGTCTGCTCAAATTTCTCTTTCTTTCTACTTTTCTTTCTTCCTTCCTCTCCCTCTCTCCCACCTTCTCTCTCCCTCCCTTTCTCTCTTTCTTTTTCTTTCTTTCTTTCTCTTTCTTTCTTTCTTTCCTTCCTTCTTTCTTCCTTTCTCTCTCTTTCTCTTTCTTTCTTTCTTTCTCTCTCTCTCTTTCTCTTTCTTTTTTCTTTCTTCTTTCCTTCCTTCCTCCTTCTCTCTTTTTCTTTCTTTCACTCCAAACATTTTTTATTGCGGTAAAATACACAAAGCATAAAATGTCTCATTGTAACCATTTTAAGGGTACAGTTCAGTAGTATTAAGCACATTTGCATTGCTGTGCAACAATCCCCACTATCCACCGCCAGAACTCTTAATCTTGAAAAACTGAAGACCTGTCCCATCAAACAATAACTCTCCATCACCCCCACTCCAGCCTTTGTCAACCACCATTCTACTTGCTGTTTCTATGAGTTTGACTACTCTAGGTACCTTGTATACATGGAAGCATACAGTATTCTTCTTTTTGTAACTGGATTATTTCACTTAGCCTAATGTCCTCAAGGTTCATCCATGTTGTAACATAAATTAGAATTTACTTCCTTTTTAAGACTGAATAATATTCCACCTTGTGCATATACCACAGTTTGCTCATTCATTCTTCTGTTGATGGACTCTTGGATTTCTTCCACCTTGTTGCTATTGTAAATAAAACTAAAATGTTTAAAGATACAAGTTTACCCCTTAGCACTGCTTTCACTGTTCCCATAAGTTTTGGTATGTTTTCATTTTTACTCATCTCTAGGTATTTTCTAATTTCCATTGTGATTTCTTCTTTGATCCTTTCATTTATTGATTAAGAACATGTGATTCAATTTCCATCAGTTTATGAAGTTTCTAGTTTTTCTTCTATAATTGATTTTTTAATTCAAACCAGGGTGATCAGAGAAGATGCTTTGTATGATATATATCTTTTAAAATCTATTGAGACTTAATTTATAGCCTAACACATGGTCTGGAGATCTGGAGGAAGTCTTATGTGCACTTGAGGGTAATGTTGTTGCATAGAGTGTCCTGTATATATCTGTTAGGTCTAGTTGTTTTATTGTGTTGTTCCTTCATTATTGAGAGTGGGGTATAGAGTGAGAATAGCAATGGTAGAATTTCAAGAGTCATTGTAAAAATGTCTAATCTAGTCCAAAATTTTTAGAAAGATAATGTCAATTTGGGTTAAACTATACATCCAGACGCAGAGAAGAATACATATGTGAAACACTATTTAATGAAGATATTCATTGAATATGAGGTTAAAATCCTCTTAGAATAAAGATAATCAGTACATAATTTGCATCGTATAATAAATCAGACAGTATCAGGAATAAAATATCAATTTCTGTACTAACAGGGAGAATTGTATTGCAAGAGGGGAAGTCTTCCCTTTCTAAGTTATCAGGGTTTGTTGATAGGACTCCCCTTAGAGGAAATCCACTGATATATTTGAGAAGAGAACTACAGAAGTCACAGAAAATATCGTCGTTTCAGAAGTAGAATTTTTAAAGAAAACTCAACTCAATCACTCTTTCAACTACAAAGCAGAGCTTTTCTGGAAAAATTTCAAACATCAAACTAATTTTAGGAGTGATAATGCATTTTGTTTATATACAGGCTCATTGTTTTTACATCGTTTCTAGAGGAACAGATTTTACTTTCACACCTCTCAACATTTTTATTAATAATTATTCTTTTGCCTCTCAGTGACTGAATAATTGTTATTTTCTGTCATCATGTTCCAGATTTCTCATACTGAACTGAAGTGCTTTCCTTCATTAAGCCATAAAAAATCTTTCATTAAAGTAAAAAGTCTCATTTAAAAATGGCTTCCATTCTTGTCTGAAAGAACTTCTGCTTTAGGAGAATTTGACATTTTAATAACAGTTTGTCATCTCCCATGTGTCATGATTGCCAATTAATTTGTAACCTTAGGGATTGAGCAAATGAAAATGTCTTGAGAAAGGTGTTTGTTTGATGGTGTATCAGTGTCAATTCTTCCACACTGTTGGACCACCATCACCCAACTGGGCAGTGTTGCTTGTTAAACACACACACACATAGAGTTGTCAATGAAGCCTTCTTATTATATAGAAATTTTAAAATATCAGGTTGTTTAAATTTTTACACGTTTCACTTTGAGTCCTAATTTGTCTTTCATTGCATATACCTATTTTCCCTAGCACTATTTCTCTTATATGTAATCTTACAGGAGAGAATATTATGTGTCCATGAGTTTTACCTTAGGCAATCCAAAAACTGCTTTATAAGCTGTTCTTTTCAAGTCTTTCTGAAGGTTTGAATGTTGGAAGATATCATATTCATTGTTCGTCATTTCCTGTTTACAACAAAACTAAAATGTGGTTATAAAGCCTGAAGACAAACCTTCTTAAATATAACATGAAGGAAATAAAAATGTATTTGTTCTAAGCAGTAAAAGTACTTTCAGGGGCTTCCCTGGTGGCGCAGTGGTTGAGAGTCCGCCTGCCAATGCAGGGGACGCGGGTTCGTGCCCCGGTCCGGGAAGATCCCACATGCCGCGGAGCGGCTGGGCCCGCGAGCCATGGCCGCTGAGCCTGCGCGTCCGGAGCCTGTGCTCCGCAGTGGGACAGGCCACAACTGTGAGAGGCCCACATACCGCAAAAAAAAAAAAAAGCACTTTCATACGGGAAAGATGAAAATTCAAGAATTAGACTGGATAAAAGTTTCATAGGGGTGAAGGATACAGACCTTAGAGCCAGACTGGACTGACTCAAATCCTTCATCTGTTGCTTGATCTCGGATTTTGGGCAAGCTGCAGAACCTCTCTGAGACTTAGTTTTATCACTGGGTTGTTACAAGTAACCATTTAGTTAATATTTAGAAATTATATAAAAAACCTGCTGGCATCATGCTATATTAGTGTTGGTTAAATAGGGTAAACAAAAACATCGTACATATTCTTCATTTTCTTTCCACCCAAACTCAGCAATTCTGCTCTATTCAGTTTTCCAAGTGCTTTTTTTTTTTTTTTCGAGTGCTTTTTAAAGAATTATCATTAAATCAATTTTGATTCACTTTATAATTCAATGGAAGCTCATTCTGACTTCAACTTTCCACAGTTACAGAACTGTGGCTCTGGTGGCTGTGGTGGTTCTGCCTGACACTTGCAAATACAGGACTGCTTTTCTGTGTTATTTTTTAGATATATAAAACAAACATATATTTACTGTTTTAAAATAAATATGAAACCCAAATTAAAATACTGATTACCATAACGAGTTAGTAGTTCTTATAATCTAAACACAATCAATGTAAAAAGGAAAATTCATACACATGCCAAGAGCTGCCTATCTTGGGTTCTAATCAAATGCTGTGAAGAGGAGAAGAAATTAAGAAAGTGAGAAAGATGGTTAAAAATAACTTGATGAAGACTACGCCCTCAAAGGAGGCATATTTCTGGCAACGTGGGCTCTTCTGGGTGGCTAGAAAACGTTCACAGCAGAAATAACTAAAAATCTCAGATCAAATAAAATATTCATCATAGCTGAGCTTGAAAGATAGTAAAGAATGTGCTCAGATATTAAAAATAGAAATTCGATGAGAGGCACAGTTTGTGATGCAGTGCTCAGTTCTAACAGGAGGTGCTGGGACCAGCCAGGGAAGCAGGGCTTCCTTGTTTACCCCTGTGGCTGGAACAAGACACGGGTCTGAAGTTCATGCAGGAGGAGAAGTCAGAATAGATTTCTCAGATGTGGGGGGACCCGCAACAGCCACTCCCTTGCTGAAATGATGAGCTGTTGTTAGTGCCTCAACAAAGACGAATCTTACAACAAAATTCTGAGCAAGAAAATCAAGGCCCAGAAAAACATGCCTTAGAGCCTTAGAGCCCCGTTAAAAGTTCCAAACCAATACCGGGTTAGGGAAATTTACACCCGTAGGAAAGACATTAAGACAAAGGAGATTTTGTTTAAGGCTCTGCACTTTACTGTAAACACCTTTGAATTCAGTGAGTGGAGTGTAGATTTGTAAACTAATGACCACATCTTGTGTCCTTCATGTTTATTTCAAAAGCATGTGTTTTACTGATTGGTTTACAGTTGGGGTAAAAACACACAACATACAATGTACCATCTTAACCAGTTTTTTCCGGTGTACCGTTCAGTAATAGATATATCCACATTGTTGTACAAAAAACCTCTAGAAGGTTTCCATCTTGAAAAACTGCTAAACCCATTGAACAGCTTCTCATTATGCCCTCTTCTAATTCTTGGCAAGCACCATTCTACTTTCTGCAGGGTTTCTAGGAGCTGGACTCTAGTGGACACCTCGCATGAATGGAATCATGCAGTATTCACCTTTTTGTGTCCAGTTTATTTCACTTAGCACAGTGTCCTCAAAGTTCGCCCATGTCGTAGCCTATAACAGGACTTCCTTCTTTATAAAGCTGCGTAATATTCCACTGTATGAATATACCACATTTTCTTTATCCATTCATCTGTCAATAGACACTGAGGTTTTTGTCTACCGTTTGGCTGTTATGAATAATGCTGCAATGAACACAAGTGTGAAAATATCCCCTTGAGATCCTGTTTTCTTTTTTTTTGGATAAATACCTAGAAGTGGGATTGCTGGATCAAATGATAGTTCTACTTTTAATTTATGGAATCTCCATACTTTTCCTGTAAGAGTTGCATCACTTTACATTACGATGGACGGTTCACAAGGGTTCCAGTTTCTTCACATCTTTACCAACACTTGTTATTTTCTGCTTTTGTTGTCATTGGTGATGGTGTCAGTGTTAGTGGTTATCTTGGCTGATTCGAGGTGATATCTCACTGAGTTTTGACTTGCATTTCCTTGGTGATTAGTGATGACAAGCACATTTCCATATGCGTGTTGATTATGTGTATGTATTTTTTGGAGAGATGTCTATTCAAGACCTTTCCCCATTTTAAAATCTGGTTGCTTGCTTTCTTCATTGTATAGAATCACAGGAGTATTTTGAATACATTCTGCATATTTATTTCTTATCAGAAGTATGATTTGCAAATATTTTTCCCTTTCACTCTGTTGATAGCTTCCTTTGATGCACAGAAGGTTTTAACTTTGCTGTGGTCCCGTTTATCTATTTATGTTTTTGTTGCCTGTTCTTTTGGTTTCATAGCCAAGAAATCATTGCCAAATTCAATGTCACGAATCTTTTCCCCATGTTTCTTCCGGAAGGTTTATAGTTTTAGGTCTTATATTTATTTCTCTAATCCATTTGAGTTAATTATAAGGTAAAGGTCGAACTTCATTCTTTTGCATGAGAATATCCAGTTTTCCTGGCACCATTTGTACAGGAGACAGTCCTTTACCCACCGTGTGGTCTTGGCACCCTTGTTAAAGATTATTTGACCACATATGTGTGTGCCTTTTTTTATGCTCACTTGTAAAAATAAATGTTTAACATTTTAAAATAGCTTTAGATTTACAGAAAGTCGTAAGGACAGTGCAAAGACTTCCTGTATACCCCGCACACAATTTCCATTATCAAAAAAATCTCATATTACAATAGTGATTTGTCAGGATTAATAAACATACATTGATACAATAGTCTAAAGTCCATCCTTCATTCAGATTCCCTGTTTTTACCTAATGTCCTTTTCCCTGTCCCATCTAAGATAGCGTACTTCATTTATTCACGTCTCCTTAGGCTCCCCTGCACTGTGACAGTTTCTCAGGCTTTCCTTGTTTTGTCAACGTTTTCAGGAGCACCGTCAGGTGTTTTGTAGACTTTTTCAATTGATATTTGTCTGATGTTTTTCTCACGATTAGGCTAAACTCAGAGATTCTTCAGAGGAGGATCATAGAGGTAAAATGCCAGTCTCGTCATGTTCTAGAAAAGGTACCAATTACCAACATGACTTACCGTTGACGTTGACCTTGGTCACCTGGCTGAGGTAGTGTTCGTCAGCTCTCTTCAGGTAAAGCTCTCTTCCTCAGCCCCTTCTTTCCCATAACTTACCCCATTGAATGAATTCTTTATGCTCAACCCACATTAAGAGGTGAGGGGTTATACTCTACCTCCTTGAAAATGGAATGTGTAGGTTATTTGGAATTCTGCCCAGGAGACTTGTCTCCATTTATTTATTTAGTCCTTTATCTACATCAGTATACACACATGGATATTTATTCCATACTTTGGGTTTACTACATTGTATATTTAATCATTTATCTCCATCAGTATACACACATGGATATTTATTCCATACCTTGGGTTTACTACATTGTATATTTAATCATTTATCTACATCAGTATACACACATGGATATTTATTCCATACGTTGGGTTTACTACATTGTATATTTCCTCGGTTAAGTTTTCCATCTCTTGCTCTTTCACTTGGAGCTCTTTCACTTGGGTACCATGTTCTTTTGATGTGTCCCCATCATCTCTTTCTTTTTTTTTTCTCGAAGAAAGCTTTTTTATTTTAAGTAGTGTTAAGAAGAAAATGGTAAACATTCCCTTTTGTTCCCCCAAATTTGGTCACAGAATAGATGAAATCGTGGTCTAGTCATTCTTCACCAAGTTGAAAAGAACAAATAATGGGTATGATGTGGGTAGCTTTTCTTGGATGGCAGCTTGTCTACTGCTGGGTCATTACCACAGGCTCTCACTCTGGGGAAATTCTAGCAGCAGAACTTGATCTCCAAATGCCATTCAAATAAGAAAAAAAATCCATCGTCACAGAGACACCATCCTATTCCATGGCTCAGTTTTTCAGTAGTCCTTACACTCTACTTCTAAAGTTAGAAACAAGGCTTTGTGCCTTATAACTAACGTTACAATCATCAATGAATACTTTGCTCAAGTAATACACAAACTAAAGAACACTCAATTTCTAAATGTATTCAGCTTGACTTGAACTTTGCTATTTACTAAGGTAAATTACCCACAATGATCTTTAGAAAATTATTTAGACATTGTTTAACTTATTATGTAAACATTTCAAATATAAATCATTAAATATGATGATGACGACGGCAGCTAACTGGGAGAACTCTGATAGATATGTGTTCATCCAGTTTTCTAAGTGTCAGAGTTCACTCTGATGGGAGAACACTGCCAAGCTTCTCCATGGTCGTGGGATACTTATATCATTCTCAGCACCAGCGCTAGTTTGAAAGAATACCTTCACTTACCACTTCATCAAGAATATTAAAACCAACATACTGATAATGATTTACTTGCTATTTTCTTAGCTTACTCTAAAAATTATGGCAAACAAAATGGTACTTTGCATTTTATTTTTTATTGCATTTTCATATGGATAGGTCTATATATTCTATTGATAATACAGTATATAATCCTTCTTCAATATTTTAATAGCATCATTAGCAATCAAACTCCCACCTGCTTATATGCATTCCCACTTACTATGAATGAATCTGGATTACTTTATTACAGTAGTGAAAGTAGCAATGCATGTACACAAATATGTCCAAACATTTCTGAGCACTTCTTTGCTTTCTGGAGTAACTAGATGCTCCGGGCACAATGGGGTACTTCTGCTGTGATCTCTGTTGCATTTGAATATTCGCTAATCTGGGGGATGTAATCGCTTCAAGGAAAAGCATAACAAGATGAAAACTTCAGAATTTTGGAATCATTCAGGGAGGAGTTCAAATTCTGTCCTGACTACTCCTATGTGACCTTGGGCATGTTACCTCTCCCCTCTTAATCTCAAAACTACCACGAGCCCTTGCTTCATATTCGGGGCATAAGCAAAAATAACTATAGTGAAACTTTAAATTCAGTGTGTGTTTCTTTACCTAAAATTTTCTTTGAAAAACAAACGGAAAAATATTCATATATTTTAGCATTACTGAAATGTCAATGAATGCTAAACTGACACCTACTTGTGGAGAAACATGTTTCATCAATTTTATTTGAAATAATTAAAAAATCCTGACTAAATCCTAAGAAATGATCCTAACTATATATTAGATAGTATTTTTGGTCAATACATAAATAAAAATAAATAATTGGCCAATAAAATCTACAACAGGGAAAGCACGAGAGCTTGACTTTAAGAGCAAAGTGACAAGTCTGAGAAGCTGGAACATCTGGGTCCTACTCCAAGTTTAACCATAAATTTTTGTTTGACCATGACCATGTCATTTCTATTCTCAATTTTAATTTATTCAGCTGCAACACAAGGATAATGTATCATCTATTGGTGTCTCTTTCAGTGAGAATTCAAGGGTATGAGCTAGTGATTTAATGTGATATCAATTACCAAGATGAAGTAATATTAAGAAATAATGATATTTCTTGTTCTTATTACATATACGAAAAAAATCACATTTTACTTTCTTTTTGATGCAAATATTACTCCATCTGTTCTGTGGATTTGAGTTACCCTCTGGTGTCATTTTCTTGTTCCAATACATTTTTGTTCCCACCCATGGTGTTGTGCTCTTGTTGTCAAATGCATTTAATTTCTCTATGTTATATCCTAACAATATAAATATATGCATATTGTTTTATACAACTGACCTGCTTGTTTTTAAAGCATTCCTTCTTGGTTTTGATTTTTAGCATTTTTACTGTGATGTTTATTGTCCTTTCATTTCTGATTTTTTTTTTTTTTTTGGCCACATCGTGAGGAATGCGGGGTCTTTGTTCCCCGACCAGGGATCGAACCCGTGCCCCTGCATTGGGAGCTCAGAGTCTTAACCCCTGGACTGCCAGGGAAGTCCCTCATTTCTGATGTTTATAATTGAGTTCTCATTCTTTCTCTCTCTCTCTCTTTCTGGGTCAAACTGGATAAAAAATTTTCACTTCTGTTGATCTTTTCCAAGTAGTTTTTAGCTTCATTACTTTATTGTTTTTCCCCATCCTGCTTCCTTGAGATTTAGTTTGCTCTTCTTTCCCCATTTCTCCAAGGTTCTGTTCATTTTTATTAACTGTTATTTTTTTCTATTTTTCACATTGCATAATATCTATCATTCTACCTTCACATGAGCTGAGTTTTTCTTCTACTGTTGAATCTCTCTGTGACTCTAATAATTTCAGGTATGTTTTTCAACTACAGAATTGCTATTTGGTTGTTTTTATGATTTCTGTGTCTTTATTGCTATTCTCTGATGAGCCCTTGTCAGCAGGCCTCTGCTCTATTTCCATAAACTGGGTTTCCTTTAGTGTCTGGAACACAGTGAGAATGGCTGTGTCGAAGACCATGAGAAGTCTGACACTTGAGCCCTTTCTAAGACTGTTTTGGTCTCCTGCTTCTTTCCTGTTTATGGGACACACTTTCTGTTTCTTTGCACGTCTTGCTGGTGACTGGACGCTTGAGAGAACATACGCTTTAAATGCTGGTCTGCGTTGTTGTCTGGATTCTGAGCCCCTCCTCCAGGGCTTTCTGTGCCGTCGTTTGCTTGCCTGCTTGGTCAGTGATGTGGCCGGCACACTCCAGTGGTGTCTGTTTCCCACACAGTGTGCACCGCTGACGTTTCCCCTCAGTGGACGCAGCGTCCTCTCGGAGCGAGAGTGTGTTTACAAGGTCTGTCTTCTCTCCAGTCTCTCTGTTGGTCTGTCTGCCTGGTGGTATCACACCAGCTGTTACGCTCCACTAATTTTCAACTGATTGCTCTGTTTTCAGTAATTTTCTGGGACATTCATTGTTTCACAGTCCGCTTCCGTTAAATCTGGGCCTGTTTGCATGAGTCATCCTTGAGGTCATTCCCTGAGGTTTGTCCCCGCCCCTAGCTATCTCTTTTGCCAGCGCTGCCTGCTCATTTTCTCCGTGGTTTACGGTGCGCCTTGCTGCTATCACGGCTCCTCCTAATACTTTAACACCACAGTCTCCATTTTTTGCAAGAACGCCTTTATACGTCGACTTTGCCACATCCCGTTTCAGATAAGTCAGCTTGCTTGAGGCGAGTGTGGAGCCCTCCTCTTCGCCTGCCTCTCCCTGTGCATCGCTGCTCCAGAGCTGAGGGGGACCACGGGCTGCGTCTCTCAGAGGGACACTCTTGCTTTACGAGCGGGTCCGTGTGCGGGGAGCCTTGCTTGCCCTGGACTGGGCTCTCAGGCCTGCGTGCCCTGGAGCCAGGACGGCTGGGGCCTCACTGTTTCTGGTCCCGCGTGCTGTGCACCACCATGGCCCTGAGCGCCGTGCAGGCTGGCAGGAGAGACCCACACTTCCCAGCTGCTCTCGTGGAGCAGAGTCCCTCCAGCGTGACCTGGGGGCTGAGAAGTTTAGCGACCTGCTCCCCCCCGTGGGGTCACCACCGCCCTCAACAGGGAACCGGCCGGAGTGGGAGCCCCGTGTCCATGCTGTTTACATTCTGAACACAGCTTCTGACCCTCGGGGCTGCAGGCGGAAGGACGGAGCAGATTCTGACTTAAATGGCACAGACTCTTGCAGTTTATGTGAGACTTGGTAGATTTTCCCGAGTAAATGTTTCTTCATTTGCCGTATGCTCTTAAGACAATTTCTGGAGACTTTTTAAATGCTTGGTTTATACCTCTACCTACCTACCTATCCATCTCTCTATTTATCATCTAACTACAAATTGTTTTTTAACTGCTACGGTTGTTTTTCTGGGAAGAGGGTCCATGAAGCATGTCAGGCCTCCATTCCAGAAGCTCTCTCTTACATTATCTATTCTTAATTTGACTTTAGGATCTAAAATGATTGATTTTCATCCTGTTTTTTCTTTAGTATGTTTGTGTATGGATAGACATTTATCTCTAAACACAGATATTTTTAGCTGCAGTTCACATACAAATTTTGTTGTATAATATCATTGTCCTATAACTCATAATTTCCAAATATCTTTGTGATTTCTTCTTTGATATATGGATTGTTTGGAAATATATTTTCTAAAATTCCAGACAGTTGGGGATTCATCTGTTTGCAGGGCAGCAGGGTCTTTTTTTACCCCCCCATGGTATGAAGCCTGCTGTAAATTATGGGCCCTGCCATACTTAATCCTTCTTTTTCTCAAGGAAAAAGGTCAGTACTGGAAGTGAGGATGGTCTTTGTGGTCCAATTCATTTGATCACCCTACCTCAGTGTCTTAACGCACTTTAATTCCAATACCAACTAGCCTAAAACATACAAATGGGGTCACCCCCTTAGCGTTCTAAAATCTTAAATGACAATATCCTCTTTTCTGACCACAAATAGCTATATTTCCAAATATCACACTATTTTATTTCTATTAAAACATCTGTCCCCTCAAAATCCAGCTCCCTGTCTGCTCAACTACGGCATTTATATTCATCCTACCTAACCCGTCCACTCTCCAAGGGAAGTGTATGTAAAAGTATTCATAAAAGACCTCTATTCCCAAATAGTTTCAAGTGATTTCTGAGAAGATTCCTCATTACTCTGTAAGCCAACGCTTCCCACTAGTTTTTTGCAGATAATACCCTCTTCCATGTTGCCTATATTTTATGTCTCCCCTCTACTTTCCAGTCTTTGTTTTCAGCGTAACAATTCGATATTTAAAGGTGTGTTTTTATTTTACTCTCCATCTTTCTTTTCCTTTTTAGTCAGTTACGAGACAAGCTAGTCTAAAATAACCTCCCCACCTTTCATGATCCACCTCTAATGAACACACCCATGATTCAAACTTCAGTTCAGACACCATCTCCTCAAAGAACCCTTTTCTGAGTGAGTTCATCCACTTCAGGCGTCTGTCCTGTTTGCTGCTCTAGCATCCTGTCGTTACTTCTAACTCCCCAGCTATGGTTTTACAGTTTCCGTATTCTAACAATAACAGAGACACATGCTACATGTGTGCGTGCTTAAACATGCTTAAATCAGCTTAGTGTATGTAACACACCCACAGAAGCCCACTGACTCAATAACTTAAATGCAGGGCTTTTGGGTGTGGAAACTTGCTTGTGACCACACTTGTTTCTCCTGTACACAAACAACTGCTACTTTTTTTTTTTTTTGCAGTACGGGGGCCTCTCACTGTTGTGGCCTCTCCCGTTGCGGAGCACAGGCTCCGGACACGCAGGCTCAGCGGCCACGTCTCACGGTCCCGGCCGCGCCGCGGCACGTGGGATCTTCCCGGACCGGGGCACGAACCCGCGTCGCCTGCATCGGCAGGCGGACTCTCAACCACTGCGCCACCAGGGAAGCCCTTTAGATAGTTTTTAAGGTGGATTTCCATGAAGTGATTATAAGTTTATTAATGAGTATCCATGTTCGATCTAAATACAAAATAAAGAATTCAATGCTTACTTTTAGACTGGCAAACAGTGACTATTGTGAGGCCAGTCGCCTTAGCAAACATCTCATGAACGCTGACTCAGCGTAAACTGGCGCAGTGCAGATCTAGGGTAAAGGCTGTGGCCGCAGATGCGGACACCCTAGATTCGGCCGCAGGCTTCACTGCTCCTGACCCCTTTCCAGCAGCATTTGGTGTTTGGGGTTCTCAACAGGGAATTTTAGAGAGACTCCCAGCTTGCCTGGTCCCTCGGTATTACTGAAAGGTCCCAGGACCCTGCCCTGACCAGGGACACCCAGCATCTGCGGGGAGCCCGTGTCCTCAGAGCACCCTGGCCGAGGGGTTCTTCTCACAAGTACGATTCCTGCATTTACGGCAGATGCTCAGCAGACTTTCAAAAGCAAATTCGAGGACGAACGAACAATGCTTTTCAGTCGACTTATCAGTGAATGAAAATAAATGTTATTCTCAGACTTTCCTCTCTACAGAGCCTGTTTCTGAATTGTCAGTCATTAAATATCTAGAGGTGCCTTTGTGACTTCTTAAAAGTCATACACAGTTTGACGCTTAAACATTGCAATTCGCTTTAGAGTTTGAAACCTTAGATCCTTGATGTTAATATTCCAAATCATCAAAGGATTTCAGGCTGCGTCCTTCGGCTACCATTTTGGTTTTGATGTCAGACTGGGGATTCCTATAGATAATTGTCAACTGTCCCTAAAGGAAAAGAAGTGAAAGAGATAAAAATTTTCTCTTAACATAAATGATGAACAGAGAAATATCTGTATCTAAGGTAATTTAGTCTTCAAGAAACATGTCTCAAGGGTACTTAACAGTTTTGGATCGTAGCTATGGCTGATTTAAATGATTCATGCTCCCTTGTGGATCTATTTTGGGTTTCGAATAGAAAGAAGTAAATTGATCTCACTTTACAAAAGCCTTCACAACTTAAAATATATCAGTATCTAAAAGGATCTTTTCTGCCAGGTAAAAAATACTTTTATTTTTTTCAGAAATCTAAATAAATTCTCCAAAAATTATTTATTTATTGTTCAAAAATATGTATAATGTTTAAACTGGTCGAGATAGTCTACGGCAATGTTTATCATTCTTTTTAATATTTGCGTAGACCTGTTTGGCTATATTTTTAGTCAGTGCCTTTTTTAAGGTATTATCTCCCGCTTAATTGTTGGAATTTATTATTGTCTTCCATTCTGTAAGAAGTTTGTACACACACTACTATATATAAAATACAGAACCAACAAGGACCTACTGTGTAGCACAGGGAACTCTACTTAATACTCTGTAGTAACCTATATGGGAAAAGCATCTGAAAAAGAATGGTTATATGTGTATGTGTAACTGAGTCACTTTGCTGTACACCTGAAACTAACACAACTTTGTAAATCAACTATACTCCAATAAAATTAAAAAAAAAAAAAAGAAGTTTGTGTACTAGACAGAGTGGTGGGGCTCTCCTTAGTGATGTGTCCACGTGTCCTGAACCTGCCCCCCGGGGGGGGTGGCTGCCACCCCTCCCTGTGAGCCCCCTACACACGTGCAGCCGTGAATATGCACCAAAGCCTTGTTTTGAAAATCACCTGTTATAATGCATGTCAGTATGTTTTTGAAAGTATGAAAAATAAATGTAATTATTTTTTAACACAAGGGTTATTTCAGAGATCACAATCCTGTGTACAATATATGCAAGGGGTGTTTTAGAGGGTTCTAGCACATGCAGAAGTCACAGAAGCAATCATCCCCTCCAGAAGGTAACAGAAAAGCCATCCGTAGCTAATGCATAGAACTAGAAATGAAAATTCTCTGGCAAATGTCCGTGTCCTCTGTTAAGTGTGTCTACTATAGACGCACAGTCCTGTCTCACATACTGCTGGTGGGAGTGTAAACTGGTAACAGACTTTAGAAAACTAGCTGGTAGTATCTACTGAGGCTGAATATTCTTTATGATCTAATGCAGGAATTCCATTACTAGAAAAATACCCAATAGGCACTGATACATATGCTCACCAAAAACATGTGTGAGAATGTTCACGGTTGCCCTATTCATAATTGTCCCAAACTTAAAAGTCCCCCCATGCCCGTCAGCACTTACGTGATGAGTAGAGCTGAGGTCACGCAGTGGTGTCTAGCGTTGAGAATGACCTGCAACCCCAGGAAACAAACGGGAACGAGTTTCAAAATAAAATACTGAGAAAAATATGACAAAAGCATAAACACACTTTACTACGGGGTTATATAAAATATGGAACCGGGTAAAATGAATCTATACTTTTAGAAGACAGGATGGCAGTTACCCGGAGGGAGTGAGCTTGTGATCTGAAGGTAACGAGAATCTTCTTTTCTCCCTGAGTTTGAATCTTGACACTACTACTGACTAGCTCTTGACTTGGTGAATGAAGTTAAAACCCCTATCAATTTTCTCATCAGTAAAACAGGGATAATAATAGCCCTACCTTTTAAGGTTTTTAGAAGAATACCCAGCAAACAATGAACTCTCTGTAAGATATAATGAGCTCTATATAATATGCAATGAATTACATAGGACATTTTCTCTAGAACGTTTTCTAGACCAGGGGTGCTTGTCAAAGGGGCAGCTAATTTATCTGTCACATTTTTTAAAAAGAGAGTATGTTTAAATATTAATTTTTAATTAATTTATATATGATTATCAAACAGAAGAAAAACACTGTGTTTTAGTTGTACGTGCATGTGAGTCTGAGGTTAAGTGTGGTTATAAAAAAGTAAGTATAAATAACTAGCTCTTTCAGTAGTGAACAACTCGTGCTTAGCAAAACTACTGCTTCCGTTGCTACAAGGGGATTAAGTATAGATGTGTATTTAAAAAGTTAAGTGATCTCTACAAAGACACCTAGAAAGAAAATTAAACTTCATATTGTGTTTTTGGTCATAAAGCAGGTTGGTTTTCCCTCTAATATATTGAGAGACTGAACATAAAAGCAATGAACAGACCATGTATGACAAGAGAACTCTGACCCATGGCCTCAACAGCAAGGTCAAGGACTGTGGCTTCCTTATTTATTTATTTATTTTGGGGCCCTGGGGTTTTACCTGAGGACCAGACAGAGGAAATCACCCCCATAGGCGCCCCTCCTGGTTGGCCCTCTCCAGCCACACCCGACTCCCACAGTTAGCACCGTGCGCATCGCGGCCTTTCCCTTTTCCTTCCTAGAGCTCGCCTACCCCTCTGCCTGCCTCGGAGTCTCTGCCAGAACACAGGTGACCACTGACTCCTGGGCTACAGAAAGCTCTGAATAAAGAGCCTTTTTTTGGTTCTCATTTGAGTGGTCTTTGCTTGTTTCTACAGAACTGACCACTGTTAAAACCGGGAGGGATTTCAGTTAGAGGAGAAAGCCGTTCTAGGAAATTCCTTCTGTTTTTTATTAAAGCCTTTGACTTGGGGAAATCTCATCTCTCTTCCAGTTCTGCGTGCAGGTGATTCTATGGTTCTTCGGCACTTATTTTTGTAGCTAGCCTTTCGGTGCCTGAAGGAGGTGATGCGGTATGTCTAGGAATCAGGGAAGGGACTGCCCTGGTGGTGCAGTGGCTAGGACTCCACGCTTCCACTGCAGGGGGCCCGGGTTCGACCTCTGGTTGGGGAACTAAGATCCTGCAAGCCGTGCAGCAAGGCCAGAAAAAAGAAAAGAAAAGAAACCAGGGAAGCTCATTTGAGGCACGAGATAGATGGGCTCCAGGCTAGACATTTACTACTGTCTCCTGTTCACACTTCATGGGGTGAGAAGAAGATGGGCTCCTGGCCAGACATTCATTACCAGCTCCCTGTTTACATTTGCTGAAGCAACAGACAAAGGGGCTCCAGGACTACATATTTATGACCGGACTCCTGTCTATATTTCGAGATCTGCACCTTGATATAAAAACCAGCAACAGAAATAGGGTAAATAACCAGACGTTGGACATGTTTATGGCAGGGACACAGTGGGACTAAACCCTGTTAAAATATCAGGAGGTCATACATTTCCCATCCTTGGGGCAAAGGAGACATTGCACATGTGCAGAAAGGCTCCTTGGGGGTCAAAAAGGAAGGGGCACCACCCCATAATAGGTGATGCTAAGGCCGTCCCATAGGCCTCTGGGCTGGAATCCATCTTGGAAAAACGTTGCACACGCATGCTGGGGAGGGTCCTAGGGCAGGTCAGGTGTGGAAAAAGAAACCAGATAACTGGCCAGAGGTAAACAGAGAGCCGGAAGAACTGCCCTGTACACATGACTTACCTGCCTCTCACGGCGTTCCTCCTCACTGGGGGGACGCCCACACCCTTGCTCTCCGGCTGTGCATCTCTGCCCTGCTTCTGTCTTAACTAAACAAACCGTTTCTCTGTGTGCTCTCCCACGTGCTGTGCTGTGTCTCTAATAATAAACTTTGTACCTGTTTTTACAGTTTTGTCTCCGTGAGAAATGCATTTTTCACTGGGTGCAAGAGCTGGGGGGGTGTGCTGGCTGGGATTCCTGGTTTTCATCCAGGCTCCTCAGGTTCAGTTCCTGGGCAGGGAATCAAGATCTCGCTTCACGCCACTACTCACGGCTGCCTCTCTGAGATCACTTTTGTCAAGTGTAGGGCTACGGGAACCTATGAGAGACATTTCCAGTCCTACTGAGAGTTCATAAACCCATTTAAATCAGTAGGAATACTGCTCTTCTGATGGGTATCAGAGACATGCCTGTTATACCCTATAACTTCCTAGCATCCACACTTTTCCTCCTATTTTCCCCTTTATTCATTGTTTCTGTCTCTTTGATTTAAAAACAATCTACTTTATACCGTCTTTGTTGCTCCCTCTTCTATCTGCTCTATGAGGTGCTAATAGTAATTTATTTTGCAGCCATTCTGTGCCAGGCTCGTGAGCAGTTCCATGTAGCAAAGGAAAGTTCAGTGAGACCTATCATCTCTGCTTCTGATTCCAGAATTTGATTATACGTTGCAGTCAGCGGCAGGATCCAGCCTTCGGATATAGAACCGCAGTGTGGGATTCACCGAATTACTTGGCTCTCAAAATACCGACCACAAAATACTGATGCCTTGCTTTCCCACTTATAAGTACGCTGTGTCCCCGGAATGTGGGCCTTCACCTGATCTCGGGGCTCCCCGAAAACAGCAAGTGCTGAATCCTCCCACCCTTCTGTGTTCCAGGAAATCACTGACTACAAAGGCCTCCCGCCCCGAATATTCCCAGATAAACCCAGCCCTGTCCTTCCTCAGGACTCCCACCTGGATGACTCCCTTGGACACCTGCTCCTCTGAGACCCAGGCCCCTTCCTTTTCTTTGAGGTGCTCCTCACGAATGAATGTAAACTGGAGGAGCCTCCATTATCTTCTCCTTCCCGTCCAGTGTGCTTTGTCTACCAGAGCGCTCAGCACCATGTCGACATGGTATTGGATATAGTTTTAAATTGACAATGAATCCTATTCAATCAGATAATTCTTCATTTGATCTTTTGCCTGTTTAACAGCTAATTGGCATTGTTATCTCATTCACATACTGTTCCCTGTCAACAGAGTGAATTGCTGAAAGATTGGTGAATTCTAGAGCTCGAAATTTCTTAGGCACTGTGAAAACCAAACGCTTCTGTAACCTGCTCTGTTTCTTGTCTACTCTATGTTGACGCGATTTTGCTCTTCCGCCGGCTTCACCAGTACAACTTTACTCTTCACCAGTATAACTTTACTCTTCACCAGTATAACTTAAATACATTGTTCATTCTGGGAACGTTTGGTAAAGAACCAGCCAGTCTTCACAGTGCTGTGTGCGCCGTGCTATCACAGCTACACCCCACATTGGAAGATTCACCTTAAACCGTATGACGAAATCCAAGTAAGTCTCCCAGTTTAGCCCCACTCCCTCTGACAAGCTACTGGGACTGAACCCTCGGTACTGTCTTTCCAGGAGTTGCTTTGGTTATCATTTTAACACCATCAACCAAGATTCTTTAATTTCTTTTATTCCCTTTTAATTTTTTAACTTTTGTTTGACAAGATTTCTGATAGCCATAACATCTATATTTCTCTTTGCTTTTAAAAACCAAAATAATATTATACAATTTTTCTAAAATTTACGAGTACGAGCTCATTTTCATTTTCATGTTAGACTCTTGGAAAAGAGAGGAAAACACCCTCTCATTGTGTAACAGGCACACTTCTTTCAACAGAATAAACACCCAGCTTCCTTAGTCTCCACACTAGGAGATTCCCTCAATAACTGGCTTCCTAAACTGAAAAGGTTCTTCCTCCCTTTGTTTTTCTGTACTTTTTAAGGTAATGGCTTATTTACACACAACCGACCTCCACCTAGGTGGCCAGCAGATTCCAAGGGTCTCATTACTGCTCTGCAATTCTCCTTTTTTCTTAGTTAACTGCTTTTGCAAAGCACTGATTTACACATAATAGGCCTCCCTGCAAATATAACTCGTATGCTCTATGGAGAATTGAGACCAAAGACACGAGAGACAGTTTCCAGGACAAGCTACAACGAGGGTTTCCCCATTTTCTGCAACAGTGATTCTCTAACTTTGTTTTACCTAAGGAACCTAGAGCAGCTTGTTTCTTTAAAAAATCGTAGGTTTCGAGGTAAGATCCAGACATCTACATTTTCTTTTCCAAGCAACTTAGGTGATTCAGATGCAATTGGAAATACTAATTTGTCTGACATTTAAACTCCTTTAAACTCTCCATCTCAAACTTTTCGATTATATATGCTTAAAGTAAAATATTTTTGAGTATATACCTCTGAGCGTATTCCTCCCATGAACACATTTATTTAAATAATGATCATGGCCACAAAGTTTTCACTTCCCTTGTTATTTTTCTGTCAGAGAAACAGTAGCTGCTTTTAATTTTTTCTCCGAGAAGGAATTTGGTGAGAGTTTTAAAACCTTCCCTTTCCTTTATCTAAATAGAGTCCAGTCATTTTTCTTTCATGACTTTCGTTGATCATCTTTGCTGTGACTATGCCAGGATCTCATCATCTCCATAATTTGCCTTGTTCGCCACCTGCTGTTTCTCAACTAACTTCATCTTGTACATAGCCACCAGTTAAATTTTCTTTATAAACAAAACAAAGTAAAGCCAAACAAAACAAAACTCTCGCTGTGTGTGGAAATAGATTAAGGCCTTCCTAACGGTCCTCTTCCTAATTCCAAGACCCATAGCAAGACACCCTGAGTTGGCATTTGGAAGGCCAGGTGTTTATCACGGAGCATCCCTGGGATCAGATGGTTGGAGGGCAGAGAGGAGGCGTTTCGGGCAGCCGGAAAGGGAAGTTGAGCTGCCGCGGAGCCCATGTCTGCCTCAGCCTCCCCCGGGGCTGCCCTGCTCCGGCCCTGTAAACTCAGGCCGGCATCCATCAGTCCTCGGGCGTGGAGCCTGTCCCTGGGCTGCAGCTGACCCAAGACAGTCTACTGCTGTTGCGGCAAAAATAGAAACGAAGTTTTCCCTCCCCTGAGGACAAGGAAAACAAAGGGAACAGCGAACAGGCTGGAGAAGAAACATAACTTGGCCTGAAAGAGTTCATCAGGCCTAGTTTTTTTGTTTTTTTTTTAACTGTTACTAATCTGTAGCATCTGTAGCTAGATTTGTACTCCACAAAGCTAACTTATTTTCTTTAACACTATGTGAATTACATC
This sequence comes from Neophocaena asiaeorientalis asiaeorientalis, assembly GCF_003031525.2. Lineage (NCBI taxonomy): Eukaryota > Metazoa > Chordata > Mammalia > Artiodactyla > Phocoenidae > Neophocaena > Neophocaena asiaeorientalis. Next base: position 1,217,219 of record NW_020173037.1, on the reverse strand, counting down.
CTGCGCTTCCCTGTAGCAAATCACCCCTTGCAGTATTTGCATTTCAGAAAAAAGATCCAATTACCCGGCTGGCTGGCGCCAGCTGTGACTTTTGAAATAACTCGGGAAGAAGAATGCAAGACCTTCACTACTTTGATCCTTATCTTATCCCCCCGGACTGCTGCGAGCCCCGCTTATAAAATCTTCCCTGATTCCCGAAGGAGGGGGTGGGCACAGTTCTTGAGGCGCTAGCCGGCTGTCTTCCCTGCTGCCTGGCAGAGAAATAAAGCCATCTCTCTCTTCCTCCCAAATCCCTGTCTCCGTATTTCTGTTCAGCCTCGGTGCCCAGGGAAGCCGATGTTTCGGCAACACTGCCCACTCTCCCCGCAGCTCTGAAGACAAGTCTCTCATAGAGAGGCTCCAGGAGGCCCATCTCCCCATCCACCACCCCCTCCCGGTCCAAATGTGATCATTTGTGTAACTCCTGAAGTCAAGTTAATATTTATACCCTAGATACCTTCACAGAACCTACAAGAATCACAGACCCCGACACCTACAGAAGCAATAAAGCTGGGCAGCTTTACGGAGAAAAGCGTTAACATGTGCTAACTCACTGCAGGTCAACATCACACAGCCTGTCCATCTTCATCCAGCAGATTTTAGCCAAGCAGCAATGATCTTACTCTATTTCATGGACTTTTTGAGAGGATTGTCTTTATCATACAACTGTGACGCTACTGTGTTTTTCACTATTGGACGTCTAATCTGTAGCACCTAGGCTATGCGAAGTAGTTCAACAGTTCAAGCTGTGGTGCGTCTCAGGGTCATCTCAGGAGTTCGTAAGATGCAAACCCTGGTCCTCCCACAAGCCTGGGTCTCTGCTCCTATAGCTCTTCTAGGAGATGCTACTACATGTCAACTTTTGAGGACCCTATAAAATGACAGGCAGTGAAATCCAGAGCTCTGTAGAGTTTTCTAAAACTCTCTCAATTCTTTTTATACAATTCCTCATGGTTTTCTCTCTTGGCACATTGAGAAGATTTATATTCTCTGGTGTTTCCAAGTGTCCAGGTGTTTTGGCATCTTATACCCTAATATACGGACACTTGACAGAAGCCGGCCCGGCAC